>NC_057734.1:33652440-33697028 GCF_004010195.1 Chiloscyllium plagiosum
AAAGGGGTGGGGAGGGAAATATATCCCTGGTGGTGGGGTCCGTTTGGAGGTGGCAGAAAGGTCGACAGATAATTTGGTTTATGTGAAGGTTGGTGGGGTGGAAGGTGAGCACCAGGGGCGATCTGTCCTTGTTACGGTTGGAGGGATAGGGTCTGAGGGAAGAGGTGCGGGATGTAGACGAGATGCGTTGGAGGGTATCTTTAACCACGTGGGAAGGGAAATTGCGGTCTATAAAGAAGGAGGCCATCTGGTGTGTTCTGTGGTGGAACTGGTCCTCCTGGGAGCAGATCCGGCGGAGGCGGAGTAATTGGGGTTTTTTTACCACAAAGAAAGACATGACCATTGTGGTGGCAGAAGTCATTTGAGGCTGACCCCTGGAAGAAGTTTGGATCAGTTCGCCAGGAAGGTCACATGCTGGAGGCTGGCCCCAAGGACCTGGTGCTGAGCTGGAAGAAATGTCATGACTTGAGTGTTCAGAAGAAGAGTCATACTGGACTTGAAATGTTAACTCTGCTTCTCTCTCTGCAGATGCTGTCAGAATAGCGGAATTAATCCTGTGTTTGCTTTAACTTGAGCATGGCATCTATTTCAACTCAACAAAGATACATTCGCTGTGCGTTTCTCAGGACAATGCCTTGACTAGTCAGGGACAATCTGCTTGGTTTAAAATTTAAACAAAACCTGGTATTTAAGGGTCAATCATGATAACTGGTGCATTGTCCATGGCAACATCTTTACCAATCAGAGTCAACTTGCTAACCAACCAATCATTACCTTCCTTTCATACAGAATAAATGTTCATTTTCCCTCCAATCAGTATTGCTGTGAATTACCATGATGAAAAGCTTTGACAACACCGACGTTCTGCGCTACTAAAAGTCTAATTAAATTTAATGACCTCACATAGATGGGCAATATCAATAAATCCAAATCACCAGCCTCTCATGTTGCTCAATGGACAAGACCCCCATCAACCCCTGGAACTTTGGACTCACACACATTTGGGTACGCTACCTCATCCTCACACTCTATCAATATGGCTTATCCCATACACATTTCCTACTCCCTGCACACATTCCCCACTAGTTACATGACCCAAACACAGTTTAACATCAACACTCTCATTCTTCCCTCTATTCTCATTCTTGCAAGGTCACCTGTATCTCCTGAACGCTAGAGAGCAGATGGCACATCTCATCCTGCTGCAAAAAGCTCCCACAGCATCTGGCATTGATAAAGTTATTGACAATGCTTCTGCTTCATGCTCCTTCAGAATTCCCAATACATGCTCACTGTAACATTCAGCATGATGAATGGGCAGATGGTATGACTATGAACTGCTTGCTTCCCCTCCACCCACACCTTAACATTTGCATCCTGAGTTCTTGCTTTCAGATACCCAGGCCAAGGAGTCTCAGAAACAGGAGAGTGGGCTACAACACCGTTGTTTTATCACAACTGCAACGTCAGCCTGGGGTAAGAAACAAAATGGCGTAACGTTTCAGTGTAGAGTCCCTGAATGGATCTATGAATGGTGCCATTCTGCAGCACAGCAAGTGCATTAATCAGTAATAAAAGTAAATGCATCAAAAGCTGTTATCAAAACAGTTACTGTCCCACTGTTCTACAGACCTGGAACTATGCTTGTCTAAAGCAATTTCACCTATCAAAATGAGCATAGAAATGTTAGGAAGCCTTACAGCTTATAATGTGACAGGCTGCAATAAATCAACAGCTAATTATGTTGGTTATTAGGACAGCTTTACAATGGGCTGCACTAAGGTTGGATGCAAATCATTATTGTAAGCTATCAATATAGAACAGCCTGTGTATTGTCAGGTTAATCAACAATAGTAAAGCAAAATAAATGTTTTCCTTATTATTTCTGTAAAACAAAAGTTTGGTTTTACGCAATTAAAAAGACCCTTGTTATTTTCTTTCCTCTCTCCCAGAATGGTTTTCCTAAAAATCAACAATGATGCACTGCATCTTTTCCCTCAACCCTCTTCTTTCCCCAACCAGCTTAAAAATCAGTGATCATGCTATGCTGGTGTCCCAGATCCTCATTCAAGTAAATCTTATTCATGTGGGGCCTCAAAGTTATCAGACTGTCTGACTACAAATGCTATCAGAGTTTAAGCTTATCCTTTCTCCAAGCAATCTTTTGGAGTGTTTGCTCATTGGAGGTGAGCATTACTGGCCAGGCAAGCATTTACTGTCCCATTCCCAATTGTCCTTGAGAAGTTGATGGTGAGCAGCCCTCTTGTACTGTTGAATCCATGTGATGTAGTTATATCCATGTTGTTTTTAGGATGGGAGTTTGATGGTTTTTAACTAGTGGCAGTGAAGGAACAGTGAAGGATTTATTTCTAAGACAGGATGGAGTCTGGTTTGAAAAGGACCTGATAAATGATGAGGTTCCTAAATATCTGTGGTCCTTACCCTTCTTGGTAACTGAGATTGTGGATTTGAAAGATGCTCTCAAGAAATCCTTGGCAAGATTCTGCAATATATCTTGTTAATGATACATACTGTTGCTCTGGGTACTGGTAGTGGAGGGAGTGAAAACTTGAGTTAATGGATGGGGTCCTGTTGAAACAGGCTGCTTTCAGATGGCATTGAACTTACTCAGGGTTATTGCAGCTACCTTTATCCAGGCAGACGAGAGTACTCCATCACACTCCTAACTCACACTTTGAAGGTGGCACATAGGAGTTAGGATGTGAATAATAAGCCAACAAACTGCTTTTGCAAACACAGTAATGGTGGAATTTTATGGGCTGCTTAGGGGTGTGGTGAGGTGGGGGGAAATGGTAGGCTAGTGAGAGAGAGAGAGATGGAAGGAATCATGCAGTGTGGTATACCAATTAACTTCCCAGTGCTATGGAATTTTAACAGCAGTGAGAAAAGTGGAGGATGACCTTTCTAATCAGAGGTCTGTTCCCACTGCCACGGACATTTTGCCAATGGGTGTCAGTCCTCCGCCAAATGGGGAGAGCACCCAGTAAAGCTGGTATACTCCCTATGAGTTTAGTTGCTGCCCTTCTGATTGGGTATTCTGAAATCCACAACAGAGCCCTCCAGAAGCCCTTACAGAAACACCACCATCTGCTCTCACCAACCACATCACCTCACTTGGTCAAGATTCACCTAGTTGGGTGCAACAATGCCACTTTGGTGTGAGAGTAAGTATTCACAATGCATCTTGCCAGGAATAGTCCCTGTGGCACTGTTAGAATGAGGAACCTCTGCCCCTTTTAGAGCCCTTGGAGACAAGACCTTTTACAGGAATGGGAACTCTGAGCATAGTTCATTAGTTGTTTGATTGCCACTGAATCCTGTCAAATTCGCCATTGTTGGAGCCACCACAATGCTAAAAATATTAATGCTATTAATATGTCTGTTATAGTAAAGTTCATGGTAATACTCATAATGTTGTTGTTGATGCTGGTGAACATCAACGGCAGATGGTGAGATTCTGTTTTGTTGGAGATACACTCATACATATTAATAAAGGGCACTGGACATTCTTGAGGAGTCAAATTCCTGGTTGAGGAGGTACTGAAAGAATTGTCACCCAACTCTCTGCGAAACAGAATATAAAACTTGGCATCATCCTGGTCTACATAGATCAGTAACACAATAAATAATACTGTACATTTGCCAGTTTAATCATTGGGAAACACATTTCTGATTCATTCATTGCTTAAGCTCTTGTTCTGCAGAAACCATTGTTTACTGCAACATGCAGTTTTTTTCAAAACGTCTCAGTATTTTAACGTTTGAGATAACCATTTGAGAAAATTCCACGTTTATATGAAAAACCTAGATTAATCTTTTATTGTGAATGGAAACAGACTATAGATTCAATTGTTAAATATTGTAATAGAGTATATGTCTCTTTTCTAACCAGCAGGCCTACTAGAACTCCAGGCACTTAGGTAGGTGCAATAGCTTGACCACGAGATCCACAGCAAATACTCGACCCAACAAATCAGTAAATTAACATAGGCAACAAAGGCAACAAATACACGTGGCTCATCTTAAAATCACTCCATGCCACTGACAGCTACTACAATGGCAGCATACAAATCAGGCCTGACAAGCAAAATAGCACCATTCATCTGTACAATAATGCGTAGTTAAGCATGAAATAGTGCAAAATGGGTCAAATTCCGAGATGTTTCTGTCACTATATTTAAACTTTTTCTTATTCATGATTATTTTCAGTTTATTTTCTGTATGGGATTTATTTACCCCTTTAAAATTTCAATGTTTTATTTGAATTGACAATTAGGTGTTTTATCTTTTGCCCTTTTTGACAGGAACAGGATTGAAACATGACAGAAGGAGAGCAATGACCAAAGGGTAAAAGGATTCTAACGAAGTGTAAAACAGAAAATAAGTTTTACAGCCTCATAAATGAATATCACTCAAGCAATAATACAGCAGAGCCAGGCAGATTGTGGCCACCAGTTATAGAAACAAGGAAGGCCTAGATAGGCCATTAAAAAGCTGCACTGGGAACGTGAGGAGATAAGACATCCAGATAGCATCATCTGCCGCAGACATCTAGCAGAGTGATCAATGGCTTTCATCGTCTCCTGGTATCTGTAATGATGAAATTATGGTACTATATTCCCTTAATTATCCAATCAATGTGCAAGTGTTGATAAGGAGAAGGATACTTTGAGACATTCTGATGGTTGGGTGCGGTGAGGATTTAATCACAAACTGGCTTATCTGAGAGGACAAAGCTGAAAGACAACAAAAGCTGTTCAGACCTTAAAACACTGGTTGCTCTCATAAATTGCAGAATGCTTTTGTTTCTGAGACAAAATTCAAGAATCATTGTTAAAGGCCTCTATGGCATCCAATTCACTTGAACAAATGCATTGTTGGGTCCTGCTTCGATAGGTAGAAAGTGCCTTTACTCTAATGGCCACATCAACAGAAAATAAAATATAATGCATTCTAATATGAAAAAATATATTAATGTGGAGAAGGATGTTTGCCACTTAAAGCCTATAGCAATACAATGTTTTAAACATGAAAGTATTTATTCAGTAACCTGTTCCCACTCTAATATATTAATAATCTGTCATATCATTTTACAGGAGGAAAAGAAAATCTAAGTAATGCTTGCCACCAAGAATGACAAGAAAATTGTATTAAAGCCGTTGGTGTTTTTTTGTGAATCAATGTATTCTTTGTCTGTAGACTTTTGTGAGTATATCACATCTCATTTTTCATATATTGGAGGTGTCTTGTCTGTATTAAAATAAAGGAGGGAGAAAAAGAGAAGTATCACATTTAAGTTCCACCTCACACTTTAAAAGTCAAAGTTCAAGCTGTCTTTGAATGCCTTTAGACTCTGTCAGACATATATGTACATATTTACTTTATAATCATTGTCACTAACCAGATAATGCCCTGACAATGACAGAAGACACAGATAATAGAAATAGAGACAGTTTTGAGATCATCTTGAAAAGGTGCTGTCATGTATGGTGTAAATTGAAGGTGTCATCTCCATAAAAATGTCTAATCCTAGTAAAGTATACATAGAGACACAGCCAGGAAGATTATGCATCATTTCCATTATGAAATACCTGTTTATACTACAAAAGCACTACAAATATATGTGCGTCATTTCCATTATGAATACCCATTAACCATGAATCAGGTAAGTTTACTCTTCAATGAAATGTGTACATGTTTTAAAAAACAAATTTCAAACACTTGTCACACTGTTAATGCTCTTATAAATATGTTTTCTTCATGTTAGCTTCTGGATAGCGCATTTTAATTTGACAATTGTTTAATTTACAAGAAAATACTTCACAAAAAAGTCAATGCTTTGGACACTTGGAGCATTGAACAGAAACCAGCATTAAATCCCCTATTACTTTGATGTTTCGAAAAAAACAAAATGCAATTTTTCTCTCGCGCAACATAACAACACGCTCCTTGTCATTACAAAACAAAATTGCCATATGCTGGTAGCATGAGACTAATACTTTAAAAATCTATAAAATCCTCAGAGACCTTTTTTTCCTGCTTCTTTCTTCAATCTTGCTCTTCAATGCTCCTTCCGAAATGGGCTCTGGCTCCTAACTGTCTGCTAAGGAGCAGGATTAGATCAGACACCCTGTTCACATCACATTCCCCTGTAGCCCTCAACAGGGACAGTTGATGATGTCTCCGCACCCCTTGACCTGGCTTGCTGAAAGTCAAAACTTGCAACACAAAGCACAGTATTCAGCCAAGGATGTCTGGCGACAAAAAACCAAATATAAAAAGATCTCATTCATAAAATATTTGCTCCCTTTTGAACATTACTCCTCCCACACTAGAATTACATACTACCAAAGCACTACAAATATACAAATGCCTTCATCTTTTGCATCCCTGATAACAATACGAAACAATTTCTAGTGGAAAAGAAATTATTCTTTCTTTGGACACTAAAAAATGTTTATAACATGTCTTTTTAAAATATTAAAGTTATTGCCATACGTGCCTGTAATGGTTTTCCTTTTTTAATTGTCAGAATGAAATAAAAGTACATCACAGTAATTTAACAGCAAAGAGAGGAAAGCTAGTTTGAATGGAAGTGTTGACTATTTAAAAGAAAAACACAAAGGTCATTAAAAAAATATCTAAATGTGTATCAAATTCAAGCGTACTTTGATTTTCATAACTGAATTTGCAAGCTGTTGAATGACACAGAAATTTAATTGTGGACTCAATGTGAAGTCACGGGGTGGAATGTTTTGCTCCCAGAGGGAAGATCTCAGAGGCAGGAGTGGTGTATTTTTAGGCAAAATGGTGCTGTACCCAAACACTCCTGTCTCCCTCCCATCTACTAGAATTAGGTTCTGGGTGGGAAAAAAAAAGTCTCTTCCTTACTGTCAATTGAGGTCCTGAAGTGGCCAGTTAAGGACCACTTGATTAAAATCCATGAGTATGATTGAGGGATGGACACTGGACAATGGTACCTTTGGGTGCCTTCAGCTACCATTGCTTCCTACATCCACCATCCCACCACCTCCCCCACTCCCCGCTCCCCCCCCCACCCCACCTTCCGCCCAACATCTCCTGCTGTCCTTCCACAACAGTGACCTTAGTCCTGTGTCCTTTCTTATCATAAAACCCTGTAAGATGCTTTTCTGGCAGCAGACACAGACTTTTCTGTGGCACTGCTGAGCACAAAGGCTGACCGTCAGCCTTTCCTGGGCAGGTCTTCTGCCCTTGAGGTTTTAGTTCTAGGAGAGTCTGACAAGGCCTCTCAACTGCAGTTTGGTATGTGGTTTGGCAGCCGTTCCCTGAAAGAGACAGTGCATGTCTCTCACAGGCTCTCTAGGCATCCAAAGCCTCCACAAGATTTCACCCAGGATTTCCAACATAATCTTCACCATCGTGAATTGAAAGCAGTCAAATACATACAATAAAGGTCCCACAGCCAAAAATTCTGCCAACGAAGCAGCTTAAAAGTTATAGGTTTTCCACAAATCTAATCTAGTGCACTGACAATTACAAAGAGATAGCAAATAAACTGAAGGTGGAGAGGATATATATTCTTTTTAAAACATCCAGAAAGGATTAAGTGAAACAGAGCTGCTTAATTTGGCAATAGAGAGGGAGGAAACCTTAGCTTGCACACTATATATGAGTACAAATATCAAAAGATTGTGAAAGAAATAATTTACTAACAGTATAATTATAGGAAGGATATTGTGTTAACTGCAGCCTTCCTGATTTTTATCATTTGTGCAGACAAAAGAAAACAATACCTGCCTCTCACCCAAGAAACTAAGACTTGGCCTGATTTTTACTCCGAGCAGTGAAAGGGCAAGGAATGATGAGAAAATTTAATATAGCGTTTGCATCTAATTTAAACAACAGCAAGAGGCACCAATTTGACCTTAAAAAAAGAAACCCATTGCAAATCAGGAAGACAATAAAAGTCTTGCCAAAGTAACAGATGTATTTTTAGGGACAGTGACACCTATATCAAGAACTCTCATGAGAAAGCAGAATACCCGGAAACTGCTTGAAAGAATAGTTTTCCTCCTTAGGAGTCAAGTGATTTTCAGACTGGTTAACGTGGAAATGCACAAAGCAGAGCTGCAAGCTAATCTATAAAACAGGTCCTGAACAAATTTAAGGGCGTGAGATGTTACAGCAGATATATCAGGAGTTTTTACTCCTTCAGCAGTGCTTTTATCACATCCATTTACTACTATTTTAAAAAAATCAACATTGATGGGAATAAATGAGAGTTCATGAATATAGTAATGCTGACAGAAGGTTAAGCAACATCAAAATCAGGATTAAATGCTAACAACATATTGCTAATTAGAAGTTAATCAAGAAGGGATGCACCTAATTTACTGTATAACATTTTTTGTTGAAATAGCTAATCTTAAATTCTGTACTAACAAGCAATTATATAGAAGATTTTTAAAGTCGATTAAAAACAATGAGGTGGCTTTGTTTCATTAAGTAAAATTAGTAGTTGTTAATCAGAATGATGTAAATTAAAAGGGAAACAAAATTATTACAAAGTTCTATTGTGCAAAAGGAGACATCTGGATGAGAAAATAGAACTGGTGAAATTACACTCTTATTTATTAACAGTTGAGCATATGGATTGATGACCACCTAGTTCTGAACTTAATCCACAACCAGTCCAGGAATTCAAGTCTAAGGGATGATGAACCTTGTACACTGTTAGTTGTCAAACAAATCATGCCGACCTTGACGATATGTGATTGTTTCACCAAACATTGGCTGTAAAGTAATATAGTTCAGATGCGCATCAAAATTGATGAAGTTGCAGGTTCCTCCCCCCAGTTTGTTCAATGGTAACGTCCTATAGTCCCAGCATAATGTCTGTGCCCAGGTACCCATGGATTTTGTAGCCCTATACTGCAGAATGAGGGAAGAAAGTGACAAAAATACAGTCCTTCCTTCAGTTACATATTTTGTGCCATTGGCTGCAGTCTTAAAGCATATATACTTTGTACTAACTCACTCGTGCAACTGGGAAATTTTTGGATGGTGGTTGCAGAGACCAATTGCCAATTATTAGAAATAGAGAAGCATTTTCTTGCTGTTAAATGTTTGCATTTTCTTTTGCATAGCTTCACAAATTCTGAAAATTAGCAAGTGTCGCCATGAATGTCTTTCTGAAGAATAATAGGATTGATGAACTAAATCTATTATACATTATGGCAAGGTTCCATGGTAAAGCATATGCAGTTTTTGTGTTTTAATTTTCTAATATTGGTCAGATTATTTTAAGATCAATAATACCTTATCACAAGAATTTTATTAAATCAAAACTTCACACATTAGGTAAACTGCTCTAATGTTCTTTATTCATACAAGTGACCTATGATAGAGTTTACATGAGATGCTCACAGTGATTTAATCTTCGAATAAATTGAGCTAAAAAGTTGGAAGTTAATAAAAACACCCGGTCTTGGTTTGAATATGCAAATTTACAAACATTAAGCATTAATACACATAAAAGCCATTTGGTTTTGCTTATTTGAGAATTATGTTAACATAAAGTTGAAGATACATTTTTATATTGCATTTCCCATTGTCAACTATGTTTCCAGTCACAGCTTAAAATAGACAGGAGTGGCATTTGAAATAAGAAGCCTAAAAAGGCTTCAGGGAAATCTTAAAAGGAAGTCAGAAAGTAAAAGTCATATAAATATGATATTAATGTGCTCGACATATATAACCTTTACAATATTTGGTCTTTACATTCTCTGAAAATGATTGCATCAAAAATAAATAATTTACATTTGCATATTGTCTCTCACGTCCTCACAGTATTTCTGAGATGTTACATATTTTGATCCCATTTTTAAACTAACAGGCATTTCCGATCATTTTGAAATGATAATTTATATCACAGTTTCAAATATTTCACACAAACTGAATTACTCAAAGAACCCTCTAGCAAAGGTTTCTTGCTCAATGTAATCAAACTATAAATTTATTCTTTATAAAAGGGTGTTAAAAAGGTGGAGAGGAAATCTCCCTTGACTCCATCACTCCCTCCCCCACCCCGGTTATTAATCTGATAGCTATAGACACAAATAGTTGCTAATATATAAATGGGCACAAAATATTAACTATTAGGAATCTTACAAGACTGTTTGAAATAGTTCAACAAATTTTCTTACTCAACTAGTGATATTTACAGAGGAACCACAATTATCCAAAAGATGTGGGCAGGGAGGATTTCATTCAGTTGATCAAATGCCAGATAATCAAATGCCAGATAACATTGTTAACTAAGCATCGAGACCTTGCTATCTTGTTCGAATAATCCGAAATTCGGTTAGTCGAATGCTGGGTAATCGAGGTTCCTCTGTAGGTAACAAATAAATCAAAAGGCAAATATCACTTTCAACTGAGGCCTTTTTTGCAATGTGGTGAAATTGTTGCAAACCACATCCCTACAATTCATGTTATTCATTGCATAACCAGACATTCAATAATGTTAAAATACGACTGTAATTCTATGCAGTAAGTAGTGCCGTAGGTGCTGGTATTCTTGCCCTGAGTCAAAATAATGTGGCTTCAAGTCCCATTCCAAAGATTCGAGCACAAAACTCTAGACACTTCAAATGCTTCACTGTGCTAGGAAACATTCCTTGGATGAGACTTGAAACCCAGACTATGCCCTCTTAGGTAAATTATTGCATTGTATTATTTAGTAGAAGAATTGGGAAGGTATCCCTGGGGGTGAGTTAACCAACATTTATCTGTTAATCTGCATCAGAAAATATATGATCTGGTTATTATCACTTTGTTGCTTGTGGAAGCTTACTGTGTACATACTGGTGACTGCATATTTGATATTACAACAGTTCCCACAATTCAGAAGTATTTCACTGAGAGAAAAGCACTTTGAAACATCCAAGATTGTGAAACAAATCATACAAATGCAAAGCTTTTCTGTCATACATTATTAACAGGAATTTCAGGTGGCATGATGGCTCAGTAGTTAGCACTACTGCTTCACAGCATCAGGGACCTGGGTTCAATCCCTGCCATGGGCGATTGTGTGGGTTTCCTCCAAATGCTCCAGCTTACTCCTACAATCCAAAGATATGCAGCTTAGGTGGATAGGCCATGTTAAAGTGTCCAGGGATGTACAGGCTAGATGGATTAGCCATGGTCTGGGTGAGATGCTTTTTGGAGGGGTGCTGTGGACTCAATGGGCCATTAGCCTGCTTCCACATGGTAGGGATTCAATAAATCTAATATTTGCGTGAGAAAGTAATTACAGATATCTAATCCTGCAAAACCTGGCAAGTAGGGTTAAACCTCTAGCAGTAAATTGATGAAGGAGACAACCAGAATTTAATCTTTTTTACACTTCAAATTTATTCACAAAATGAAACATTACAAATGTGTAAACTCTAATTCTGTCAACTGTCACTAATGTCAATTACTGCCTCTTTAACTGCTTTTAACTAACTCTTGAGAAAGTTTATGACACATCGCCAGGATAAGTGGGACTTTAACCTGTATCTTGTGAGGAAGAGAGGCCTCACCATTACACCACAAGATGCACATATTGAGCATGTGCACAAATCATAATGCAATGATTGCCTCTCACATGTAGCCACAAAATATTACATACAGTTAATGGGTAGCAAGAAAAAATATACAAACTTGGTAACATTTTGAAAGACGAGAGGGAATGAGGAAGACATACACATTTTCAAAAGGTGGTGAATAAAGTTGCAAATATAAAAGCTTGTGGGATCCTAGCTTTTAAAAATAAATTGATGGTTGAAAGGATCTTCCAAAAATGCAATACCAATTATTGGTCAGGTCAAGATATGGGGACCTCCATTGTCAGAAAGATGCCAAACAAAGGCCATAGGTAGAGTATACAAGAGATTGACTGTGATAACATCAAAAAGTAGAGTTCTTAACTTAGAGACATTAAAATAACTGGGACACTTTGAAATAGAATGGAGAACTTTACCCACATAAATTATTTTCACATCATATAGTTTTGGCCATCTTTTATTAGCTTTTAAAAAATTCCATTCTTCCCAGTTTACCACTAACATTTGTCATATTGTGTGTTCTTCTTTCAATTTGTTACTATTAGTTTCCTTGGTTAACCATGACTAGTTCAACACTTTCCTACAATCCTTGTTCCTCACTGCGATACACCTTTGCTGAGTCATGAATTAATTTCTGAAACATCAAACATTATTCATTAACCATCCTTTTTGCTCAATTCCTTTCTCAGTTCACTCCAGCTAACTCTGCTGTCAATGCTTTGTAATTCCCCTTATTTGTGTTTATCACAGTTGTTTAGGACCCAAATTCCTCACTCTCAAACTGAATGGTAGATTCTACCATGTTATGGTTGCTGTTTCACAGGGGATCTTTTACTTTCAAATAATTTATTACATTTGACTTATTACACACCGTCAGATCCAAAATAGCCTGATTCCATGGTTGGATACATGATATCTTGTCCTCACAAACAATCTATGCATTCTTTCTCATAGTTAATTCTGACAATTTGATCTCCCCCTCCCCCCTCCAATCTACAAGAAGATCAAAATCAACCCCAATTAATTTGCAGACTTTATTTCATGTCCTAATTATCTCCTGTTAAATTCTGATTATTCATTAAACTCATGCAAACACCATGTCAATGAGTGACCTCTAGTTGCAGTTTCTCCTGCAGAAAGTGATGGGATTTGGGTGAACCGTGATGAAGCAAACCTGATACAGCATTATTGACCAATTTTGTACGGGAGCCCATTCCCATGTGGACATGGTCATTTTGTATTGATCACTGTGTAGTTGGATCCTGTGGTTACCTCAAAGCTTGACATTTTTACTGAAACATTGTTGTGTATGAAATATGAACAAGGAGCAGGCATAGCCTGTTAACCGCCATTCGATAAGATCATTGCTGATCTGACTCTAACCTCAAATCCACAGTCACACTTACCCTCCTTGCTGAGGAGGAATCTATCTACAGCTGCCTTAAAAATATTCAAGGACTCTGTTTCTTCCAATAATTCAGAAAGAGGGTCCCAAAGGCTTGCAATCCTCAGAGAAAAATAATTCACATTATCTCCAATTTAAATGGGTGATGCCTGATTTTTAAACAGTGACCCCCTGGTTATAGACTCCCCCATTTACCTTCTCATGAACTATTAAGGAACTGATATGTTTCAGTTAAGTGACCTCTTTTAAAATCTTGGGGATACAGGTTTAGATCTTCAAACATGTCTACACCAGAAAACACACCCATTCCATATATTAGCCCAGTAATATTTTATTCCTGAACTGCTTCCAACATCTTTATATTCTTTGAATAAGGTGACCAATACTACGTAAAGAACTGAATAGGGCCGTTGACATGATGATTAATAAGCAATGATCCCTTTAACTGGCAACTTGTCACTGACCTACCAGAATCTCATCTCAACACTTGTCAGAAGATGAAGTGAGCTGCGCCTGACATTAAGATTGGCTCCACCAGATTTTTCATCTCATTCTGCCAAAAATCCCACCACTGCCCACATTGCACAGATGCTCATAGTTCCAGTCCACAATTCACCCCCTAGTTTCTAATAAATAGCCCACATCCCAATATTTTGACACATAAAAATGAAAGTCTCCTTTTCTTTGTTCACTTGAAGTTCTTAAATTTACTGGTTTAACAATTTTAATGATTGAGATTTCAGTGTTTCTTTATATGAATCTGTTCCTTATGCGCAATAGCCAATTGTGTCTGGACTTGTTATAATTTTTTTGGAGGAGTTCAATGCTAGTGTCGTACTTCACCCAATAAACCCATAAGGTTGCCTGAGTTTGACATTGACATTGATGAAAAGGCCCCTCCACCTGTGGGTATCTGAGCTCGAATAGTGCTACCCTGGCTGGTATGTGTGGACTAACACAAAAGCTGGTCTTTTGAATGTTACATGTGAAGGTCACTTGGTAATGTTTTCGAGATATTATGGTGCAATATCCTCCCTCCTCCCGCATGCTACATTCGTGATGTCTATGTTCAGGTTCCAGATCTCAACAATACATTTAAGGACATTGTTTGTCCAAAGGCCACACAAGGCACGTTCATTTGAATATCCAGGCTGGGGTTGTCATTGCCATTTATCCAGAGTGATACCAATGAGCCTTCCCTCTTTCTCAACAGCATACAGAAGGGTGCTGGTGTATTCAAATCATATTCCCTCTCAGATAATGCCAACATTTTCCACCTCAAACCCGGTTTGATTTGACATTATGATCAGTATTTCCACGGCATGCCTGGATTCCGTTACAATGGTGATTAAACCAGACTTTGGTCAGTTGCTGTAATCGATCATTTGAAATATTGAGGTGTCTGTTCCCATGGAACAAGTGCTGTATCTGCTTGGCCCTGATCAAAGACAGGACGTGTCTTTGCTTAGCCTGCCTGAGCTTCTCCCACAACTGTGTGACATCCATTGGGCATAGCTGCTGCATAGGGTCCTATTCTGCTGCCTACTATCTCCTACCTGTCAAGTCTGGTCTTATTAAGAGTTTGATACTTCTAAGGGTTTCATTAAGATATGGATGCACAATTTTGTGGCAATTGTCACCTGATCACAACCCCATGATAAACAATAACATTCTATGAGATTTACGATTTATTTGCTGTACTTGCATACTAGACTTCTCTGATTCCTGCCCCAGGACAACCAGATCTCTCTCCACCTCAGAGTTCCAAAATCTCTCACCTTTTAGATACTATGCTTCTTTGTGTAATTCTTGCCAGAATGGAGAATTTCACAATTTCCCACATGAGAACATAGAACATTTCAGTGCAGTACAGGCCCTTCAGCCCCTGACATTGCGCCGACCTGTGAAACCAATCTGAAGCCCATCTAAACTACACTATACCAATATCATCCATATATTTATCCAATGACCATTTAAATACATTTAAAGTTGGTGAGTCGACTACTATTGCAGGCAGGGAGTTCCACACCCTTACTACTCTCTGAGTAAAACACCTACGTCTGACATCTGTTCTGTACCTATCGCCCCGCAATTGAAAGCTATGTCCCTTCATGCTAGCCATCACCATCCAAGGAAAAAGGCTCTCACTGTCCATCTTATCTAATCCTCTGATCATCTTGTACACTATTCTCTAACTGCCACATATTTACTAAGACTCAGCCTGTCTCTAACATTTTGTAGCCTCCTTATGTACTTTTCACAACTCATTTTCCTTTCTGTCTTTGTGTTATTAGTAAATTTGGCAATCACACAATCCACACCCTCATCCAAGTCATTGATATAAATTGTAGTCAGTTGAGATCCCTGTAATACAACACTCATTATATCTTGCCGAACTGAAAATAATTCTTTTTTTTTGCAAATCCTTTGCTTCCTGTCAGGCAGACAATCTTCTATCCATGTTAATATGCTACCCACTACATCACGAGCTTTTAGAACATAGAACATAGAACAATACAGCGTAGAACAAGCCCTTCAGCCCTCGATGTTGCACCGACTTGTGAACTAATCTAAGCCCATCCCTCTACACTATCCCATTATCATCCATATGCTTATCCAAGGACTGTTTAAATGCCCCTAATTTGGCTGAGTTAACTACAGTGACAGGCAAGGCATTCCAAGTCCTTATCACTCTCTGAGTAAAGAACCTGTCTCTGACATTTGTCTTAAATCTATCACCCCTCAATTTTCAGCTGTGCCCCCTTGTACAAGCCAATATTATCATCCAAGGAAAAAGGCTCTCACTGTCCACCCTATCTAATCCTCTGATCATCTTGTATGTCTATTAAATCCTCTCTTAGCCTTCTTCTCTCCAATATAGAATTTTGCTTTTATTTTTCATAATAACATTTGATATGGCACTTTAGCAAAAGCCTTCTGGAAATCTAAGTAATGTACATCTGATGGCTCCCCTTTAGCCACAGCATGTGCTTCCTTCTCAACTAATTCTCAGCCTTATCAAACATGACTTCCATTTCATGTGCATGTATGGAATGAGCTGCCAGAGGTAGTAGTGTAGGCTGGTATGAGTACAACATTTAAAAGGCATCTGGATGGGTATACGAATATATGTGGATAGGAAGGGTTCAGGGGGATATGGGCCAAATGCTGGCAAATGGGACTAGATTAATTTAAGATGTCTGGTCAACTTGGCTGAGTTGGACTAAAAGGTCTGCTATGTTGTTCACCTCTATAACTAAGACACAATCTCATATCTCTCTTCTTCAGCTATTACCCCTTTATACTTCCAGACAATTAACTAACTAACAAACCATCACTTGTTTCCTATTTAACTGTAATTGCTTCACATATTAGTACAGGTTTGAGGGGCCAAATGGTCAGCTCCACATTGCTATGTGCCTATGGTAACTGTGCTGATGTCCCAAAACTAGTTAAATGTGTGGGATCTTTTCCAAATTATCCTGATCCCAACAGCTTCCAACACGTTGAATGTGCAAGTACTGAATTATTATTGGGAATTCCCATTGGTGCTACTATTCTCATTGTTATGAACATTTAGAATTTTGTGTTCATGGCAGACAGTTGCAAGAACAGTAACCACACGAAAAATGAGGGGGGAGAAGCAGGCAATGAAAAGGACAAACTAAAATAATGAATAAAAGGAGAAAAACTGCAGCATTTCATGTGCAGCATTTCACAGTTTATTTATTGTCTATGATTATTTTTAAATTGGGAATGATAGGGATGTATACCATTGAAAACTGAAAATAATGCATTCAGCTGTCAGACTGTCATGAATCTACTCTGAATGGTGCAATTTACTACTTAATTCATCCTTTTTGCATTGAGAAATAGACTCCTGCGTGGAAGTAATCTATATCCACTATACCCTGAGGGTGTATTTTCTAAAACAAATGCATGCGACCTGGGATTGCTCACTTCCATGTACTTCTGTTGTGTCATGAACTCTCGTGTCTCAGAGGCTTTTCAGAGTTACTAATCCGAGCTCCCCTGGCAAAAGTGTGCGTCAGTTGCACAAGGTGCTGTGACCCAGTGTTGGAGAGGTCATTCGTCTCAAACCCTTGCCACCAACTCCCTGTGACACAGCAACTGACAAGAGGTCTGCTGGAGCCATAATACCAGCAACCTGACACTGCAGAACCGCCTCTGGTAACCATGTGAAAACAAGACTTTAATTAATATTTAACATTGCCAAGAGAAATCCAAGAATACTGCAGCAGTGGAACCGATAAACCCAAGTTAGAGGAATGCTGAAAGCCTCTAATGATCCACAATAATAATTCTTTCAATGGGCTGTTTTAGTTGGTCTGAGGTATCTATTTCTCCACAGCCACAGCCGAGACCAGCAGCCACGGTGACAGCAAAGATCTGGGACCCAGTAATGACCATAAAATGTTACTTCTAGGTATGTTCCCTAGCCCCTTCAGGTCAGAGGTCAGCTACAATCTGAGATAATGACTACTAATAATGTCATCTGATCGGGATATAAGACCTTAAGAGATCTAAGAGAAAATGATTCAGAACAAAGGAGAGAAAGAAGTTTCAAACACTTTATCCTCTGTTTGGCTTTCAATAACCCTTTCTTAGTTCTTCGTTCCTTCGGATTCTCTTAACAACTACACTATATGATTAGTTTTGATTAGTAACTGATAGCATTTTACCCCTGAGCATTTGAAAATATGTGGAATTGATCAGACAGTATACTGCATGTGCCACCACTAAGAGAATAACCAGGCCTCACTTGGTCAGTAGCAACAAAACCCAGTTTTTTCTGTCTTTCTTGCCTGCACTTTTCTTCTTCACATCCATAAAACTGCTGCTGGTTGCCCAAGTTTCCATTATGGCCTTCAAAGGATATTGAGCTAGTTCTGTAAACTATGGGCAGAACGATGCTGGTCAGCACCTGCACCAATACTGGCTCTTTTCAATTGTTCTCCAATTCAGCCAGGTTCACTCAGGTTGCTTCCTGGCATATAATCTAGAAGTTTTCATTTTGGAGGATAAATCCAATTCCCTTTTGCAAATTGTTGTTGAATCTGTTTCTACCACCCTTTCAGTCCACTTGCATGTGAGAGAAAGGTGATGCTTACACATAATAGCTAGTCATATTAAACATCTATTTGATTCTTCAATACCATGCTATCTATGTTTAACAATTTTGGACATCAGAATTCAGACATTAAATAACACCAGTTTCTAAGTGTACAGACAATTATACAAACTTGTAGATAGGACAATAGCTAGCCAGAAGACAACTAATTTTTCTCTGATTAAAGTCTAATTTCTTTCAAGAACCAAGAAATTTCTAATGGTCTCTTTATTTAAAACTTTAAAAAGGCTGAAGTTAGAAGTACAAGCAAATCTAAAGGCTTACTGATAACAAAAATCAGAAATTGCTGGTGAAACACAACAGGTCTACCAGCATCTGTGAGAACAAAGCAGAGTTAATGTTTCGAGTCTGGTGACCTTTCATCAGAATGTAATTAAATAACACACCCAGTTTTAATCCGCAGGCCGACTAATCAAGCATTCCATGAAAAGAGCTTCAAACATCTTTTATGTCATTGTCAAAAAGGGTTTTACAGAATTAACACTTCTGAAATTTCCATGAGCCATCAGAAAGACCCTATGAAGATCTGATAATTTCTTGAAGACCAGCTGAAGGTAAGAATAACTTTCGGAATAACAGATTCCAATTCTCCTCATAAAGACAGCAACCCTCAAGAATCTATTTGGGGCATGCCACAACTAAAGGACATGACTGTGAATTTAAGAAATGTTGTCATGAGGCTCACAAAGAGAAACATATCAATGAGATTCAGGGCTAACCAAACAAAAGGCACATTTTGTGTCTGTGCTTTCCATTGATAATGTGAGACACTTAGAACCTTTAATGAATATTAACACATGTCCTGTCTTTAAAAGCTGAAGTCAACTCAGGAGCGAGTCCCAACATGTAACCACTAATCATCCAGAAAGACTCAGCAAGAGATCCTCCAGTCTAGTACATGGTACCTCGTTAGAAATGGGCTCACCTTGCATAAACAGATCACCAATTCCATACATTGGCAGAGTTCTTTTCTTTTGGGTGTCAATATGAAAGCTCATCCTGGCTTCCCAAAATCTTTTATCTGGTAGATCCCAGTGGTTGAGCAGTAGCAGGAATACTGATGTGCCAGGTCTCAGTGTAGTCACAATTCATGACATTCAAACTAAACCCATTGATTGCATTGTAGGGAGCTGTCAGTGAGCTCAATTGATCGGACTCGCTTCCAGTTTGCTGCTGTTTCCACATAGATGTCAAGGTTCTTTCTACCTCTCCAATCATCTTTAGAGCTCTGTTCACCTCTGGATTCTTATCCCTTCTGGTTAGTTTCAATGCTGTTCCTTTCTTTGACCTCTGCTATTCCCATTCCAATAATAGCATAACATCTCTGGTGCAAACAAATGTCTATTTATTGTATTCTCTCATGCAAGGTACCACATGGACATTCTTGTCAATCATTTTCCTGTCTAATTATGCCTCATTGCCTTGCTCTCCTTTCTCTCAGGCTTGTTTCATCAACCCAAGCCTCCAGCTCAACATAGGACCAAACTCTATCCTGCTGTCAAACTGTTGCTTTGTTGCACGACTTTCAGTGATCCTCACACTTCAGTACATGCCAATGGTTCTTGCGCTTGCATTGATATTTCACTTTCTCTGGTTCTTACTCTCCCTTCTTAAATTACTCCTCCATTTAGTTATTCCATTCACACATTCTTACTGCTCCTCCTTTCTCTCCTGCTGCTGTTCTCTAGTTTTCTTGCACTTATGCTCTTAGTCTTTTAGTTCCCATGTCATCAATGCAGTAATTTGCCTTATCATGCTTCTTTCTTTCATGTTTCAGAACATGTGATCAGTGACTCATCCTCTGACTGATCTTAAAGGTTACACTGCAGTTGTTTCTGCTTTGTTTGGAACGCCAGTGACAATGTTAACTACCAGTTTCTCTTCATACAATCATACTGTACCTGTCGCACCTCCCCCCCCCCCCCACCTCTGTGTTGTGTTTCAGATCTGATAGCCCTCAACTTCATAACACTGTAGTTCCACACACTTTTGAAACAATTTATTAATGATCCTCTCAAACAATTATCCACATTTTGGAAATCTTGCTTCACAGACCTAATATAGAGTCATAGAGATGTACAGAGCAGAAACAGACCCTTCGGTCCAACTCATCCATGCTGATCAGATATCCTAAACTAATCTAGCTTCATTTTCCATCACTTGGCCCATATGCCTCCAAACCCTTCCTATTCACGTATCCTTCCAGATGCCTTTTAAATGTTGTAATTATACCAGCTTCCACCACTTCCTCTGGCAGCTCATTCCATACATGCACTTCCTTCTGAATGAAAAAGGTGCCCCTTAGGTCCCTTTTAAATCTTTTCCCTCCCATCCTAAATCCATGCCCTCTAGTTCTGGACTCCCCACCCCAGGGAAAAGACTTTGTCTATTTATCCTCTCCATACCCCTAGTGATTTTGTAAACCTTTATAAGGTCACCCCTCAGCCTCCGACACTCCAGGGAAAACAGCGCCAGCCTATTCAGCCTCTCCCTATAGCTCAAACCCTCCAACCCTGGCAAGTTCCTTGTAAATCTTTTCTGAACCCTTTCAAGTTTTACAACATATCTCCTTTCCTAACTGTAGCTCATGATAAAGAGGGGAAAAAAAATCATCAGACATTGTCAATATCAGATCAAGGAATTGTAACACAATTATATGGCCAACATGCAACAAGAATATAATCCTAATAAAGAGTTTATTTTCAGAAAAGTAATCTCTTACTGTCATGAAACACTGACATAAGGCAGATGCTGCTTCATAAATTCTGTACAAGAATATTTTCCTGGCCCGTGGTTTGAAGAAGCCATTACCTACAGCAAAAGCAGTTGCAATGTATTGAGTAAGTCCAACAGAACTAGTGAAAAAAAAATGCCATGAGGTATTCATTTAACACATGTTAAATGACCAAATGTGTTCAGGGATTAACGCAAGTTCAAGGTACTAACTAATGCATAAACCATTCAAGCTTCGCTATCTTGGTTCACATCACAAGAATCCTTTACAAATATTGTGCTGCATAGTAGGTAGTCAAATTTAGGTATACTTTTCAGTAAAAAAGTCTCCTTTTATATAATACTAATGCAAGACAAGTTAGGCTTCATATTAAAGTAGCACCTTCACCGCTGTTCCACAAGTATTTAAATTACAGGACCTGTCTTAATGCAATTCCTTTTCCATGACACACATCAAATATGGGTATCTCCAGGGGTTCACAGTAAAGTTGAGCACACTGCTTTATTAGTGTAAGCTAACTGAGGTCAATTGTCTGGTTAGGTTGATGAAAGGCTGTAGACTTGAGGTAGAACCAGTGCCACGTCAGTCTCTGGGTAAGAGAAATGGAGTTTTGCATATACATGGTTGTGCACAATCCCCATCATGACACTATGGTTAAAACATTGTTGTTAGCAAGAGCAGACTTTCCTGTCAACTCTCAATCCTCAGTAAAAAGATTTAAGATGAGGATGACCCAATAGAGGCAAAAGAACCTTGTATCAATGTCAAGGTAGCCGAATAATTTACAACCATTTTCAAATTCAAATAAAATAATCCAAGTCTAGGGGTATCATAGTTTTAAAAATGTGACAATCCAATCCCACTTCCCATGCCCCATTTCCAATCTTTGCTGTCATGTTTTGACATGATTGAAATACCTTTGTTGGTATAGCTTTGAAAGGTTTTGACCCAACGTTGTTCTTGAAATTGCTGCAGGAGCAATACTAGAGGAGGGTTGTCTTCTTTAGAACTGAAATATAGACATTCCAAACATTCCCTCAGGTAAAGACAATATCAGAAATCCCTGTGTGAAAGTGACTGAGCAAAGGAATGCAATTTCACATCCGTAAGTCCTAGATTTCAAATATAGATATGAGTCAGGACGATTGCTGGTATATTGATACACAGAATTTTCCTACTATTAAATATATAATGTAAGGATACATGCCATAATAAGTTTACAGAAAATTCCATGCAATTTCATTTCATTACATACAACACACTCAGGCAATCTTTTTTTTTCATATCTATCTTTATATTACAGCTAGAGAGATCTTGAATGTGCCCCTGAAATATAACTTTCAAAGCAGCACATAAATCTTTGCATGGTGCCTAATGCATGCAAGCATGGGGATAGCATTATCATTGCTCTTCCTAACAATAATATCTGCATGGCTAGGATCTGCTTACAGGAAAAGACACTGCGAACAGCCGGAAGCAAACGTGAGCCTCACAACTTCTGCCATTGAACATGATTTAGGGAGTCATTAGTTTGGAGGCCTTAGAAGGACTAGGAAAAAACGTTCCTGGCTAATATCATGTCTTTCCAAACATTACACACATATTCAGTAGCACAAAAGTATATGCAGCATAACAGCTGCATGCATATTTGTCTTGCCATTTCTCATCATAGAATTCCTATTTGTCGCTATTCCAATATATGTTACTGTTCTTTTCCTGAAGGACATGCCCAAGATGAGTGAGAGCAAATATATCAGCACTTTGTATCAGCTCATGGCACCCACACCTTCTGGATAATACATTAAGCCACCTCCTTGGTTTATGAAATCAAGTTGCACACAGAACAACATATGAAGCAGTGGGTAGTGGAAAAGAACAAGAAATTTCTTGACACCGAAAGAGTATAACTTCCTCAGCTGCTTCTTTCTCTGAAGATGATGGCACAACTTCCTCAGAGGATGCATCTGCAAGGCCATCTCCTTCATCATCCACCATCACAGACACTTAGACCTCAGTGGGCACTTCATCCAGATGAGACTTGGGAGCATGTTCTGGAGAAGACAAGGTCTCTGCAGTTGGTTGGGGAAGTGGGCGGCACGGTGGCACAGTGGTTAGCACTGCTGCCTCACAGCGCCAGAGACCCGGGTTCAATTCCCGACTTAGGCGACTGACTGTGTGGAGTTTGCACATTTTCCCCGTGTCTGTGTGGGTTTCCTCCGAGTGCTCCGATTTCCTCCCACAGTCCAAAGATGTGCAGGCCAGGTGAATTGGCCATGCTAAATTGCCCGTAGTGTTAGGTAAAGGGGTAAATGTAGGGGGATGGGTGGGTTGCGCTTCGGCGGGTCGGTGTGGACTTGTTGGGCCGAAGGGCCTGTTTCCACACTGTAAGTAATCTAATATAATCTAATCTCTGGAAATCAGACATCTACTCTGTCCCAGGCAGCAGAAGACCCATGATATTAGCCATTAATAACTTTGTGAAAATGCATAGTCATAAGGCAGGTTTGTTAGACCTTCTGGGTGAGCTGAGTTGAAAGTTGGGCAAGTCCAACAACTTTACTAGAATTGTACACAATGGAAAGTCAGATCCTGTAGAACACTTGGTGGCTGCTGGAAATGCACATAGATCTGCTCACATTGCTTTTTCTGTTGGTACTCAGCATCAACAGTAAGGCAACGAGGAATGAGGGAACTTGACCTCACTCCAAGTGCCCCTTCCTCGCAAAAGAAGCAGACTGGTGACTATCCAGAGGAAGGACACAAGGACCCCAGAAGTCTTCTTGCACAAACACTCTAGGGGTACCTGACTCCTCTGGCTCTACCGTACCAGCAACACTGTACCTTTGATGGTCACTGCCAGTACAACATGGAGAATTGACTCTATCATTCTTTCTTAGTGCTGCTGATTAGTCACATAGACGCTGACAGAGCCTGAGTGTGTTGCACCTTCTTGCCAGGTACCAATTCTACTTTGTAGATCCATGACCGAGTGTTAGCTGGTTAAGTGCACCATTTGCATTTCTAATATTCTGCCCTCCACTGCAGGATATGCAGTAACTGCTTTCTACCCATTTTCAACATGAAACTTGTTTGCAAAGTGCATTTCTGTTACAACTAAGATGACACTTAGAAATCTCAACTGCTAAGCACATAGGCACCGTAGGTCCGGTTGAATGTGTAGTGGGTTTTCAGTGATCTGCCTAGCTCTGCAGCTTTAACAAATATTTTTTTTAAGAGATATTGCTACCCATGGTTAATTTCTTTCCTGATGGAACACAGTCTCCCATTCATTGCCCTGCATAATCCTCATACATACTCCATGAAAAGCAGTGTCACACAACTCCACTTCCTCTCCTGCCTGAACAGAGGGTTGAATGTTCACCTTTGGACTAGGATGCAGGAGCCCGGATTGTCACCAAGTCACAAATCCACTTGTGGAAGGAGAGTGGGGTTGGTATTTGGCTGGGGGTAGAGAAGAGAGGGAAGTGAAACAGGAACAGTGACTGGTCTGGAATGTTGGCCAGGGCACCATCCAAATTGGTGTGGAGACTGGTGTGGTGCCCAGTTGTAGGCACCAGGTAGACTCTTGAAGCTGAAAAACATTCAGAGGCCTTCCAGCCTCAGAGGAGTGCGTAGCTGCAGTACAAGGTACATAACCGAGAGAGTGGCTCTCCAAGAAGGTATCCTCTCAAACACTTCCTTAAAAAGTAAAACCACTGTGGTAGTGAGTCCCATTAAAGGTTGACCTTGGTCTATAATCCCACCTTGGTACAGAGGGAGTGCCTGTAGGCCTGCTGATTAATCAGGAACTCTCGCTTTGCTGCTAGTTGTCAGCCACTAGGTAAATTGACTGTCCCTGCCACATGGGGTACTTCACTTGCCTGGTTGCCTGCCTCATGTGGGAGGGAAACTTTACTAGGCCTCAAAACACCCTCCCCCAAAATTGTCGACAATGGAAACAGAGACAGGAAGCTGTCATGTTGTTCAACATTTTTGGTTTCTGACCGCAAATGGACTTAAAAATCCAACTGAAAATCTCTCCATGGTAAAAAAAAGCTGTCTGAAAGAATTTATTTTCTGAAGAGTGAAACAAACCAATGATACAATCATCTTGATATTTTCCTCTTTCTCTCTTTCTGTGTCTGGATTTGCTGCCACACTGTCCTTACTGCTGTAGATTAATTGACTGTTCAAAAATGTTGTGACACAACACTGGAGCAGATGGAACTTTAATCTAGTTCTTCTGGCTCAGAATTAGGGGCACAACCACTGCTCCATGAGAGCCCCCTGTCCTGCTGCTGCTGTATTTTGGATAATGATCAGTACGTTTTCCTGTAACTATCAGGGCTATGGCATCAATGGGATAACCGATTGCAAAAGAGCCAACCAGAAAGTAGCACAAACCATTACAGCCATAAGGAAGACATTCCCTACAGACATAAGTGCTTTCTTTATATGAATTTTATATAAAAGGGGGCGACACAATGGTTAGCACTGTGCCTCACAGCGCCAGGGACGTAGGTTCAATTCCGCCCTCAGGCGACTGTCTATGTGGAGTTTGCACATTCTCCCTGTGTCTGTGTGGGTTTTCTCCGGATGCTCTGGTTTCCTCCCACAGTCCAAAGATGTGCAGATTAGGGTGAATTGGCCATGCTAAATTACCCCATAGGGTCATACAAGCTAGGTGAATTATGCATGGGAAATGCAATGTTATAGGATTGGGGGTTGGAGTGGGGGAGAGGAATCAGGATGCTTTTAGGAAGGTCAGTATAGACTCAATGGGTCGAATGGCCTCTATCTACACTGTAGGGTTTCACTGATTCTGTAAAATCCAAGTTAATTCTCATAGATTATAATACAAACTAATCAATGAAGCATGTGTTGACTTAAAACAACAATGTGACATTCCTGTCTCGATTTTGTGCTGTGATTAAGCTGTAATCACATTGTATGGTAGTGTAAAGTAGGTCACATAAGATGAAGGACTTCATAATCCATGTGCAACAAAAGACATAAGCTTGTACTGTAGCCACAGCTCTTTCATTCAAAATCATCCATGTGCAATGAATAATTATGTGCAATTGTATTTATCCCATTTTGCCTTTCAAAGTGTTCTTGCTACAATGTCAGGCAACTGGACAGTCAGTGAACTGCAGCTCTCCCAGCTGTCACACTGTGAGGAATACACAATAGAGTCCCCAATCTTTGAATGCCCTGTGTTGTTATAAAGGAAATTTCTGAGGAAAAATGGACATTACCTACCTGCTAAAATGCCTCTAACAGAGGTAGATTCCTCTATCATGCTTGAGCTGCCTTTTTGAGACGGTTTCACAGTTTCTTGGGAAACTAGGTACAGTTTATTGGTGGGGATGTGGGGGCAGGGGGAGGAGTGGGGAGTTTAAATGAGAGGGACCACAATCCAACATACATAAATACCCATTATCAATGTTTCCATTTGAAAATGATCTTGCTGACATTATTCAATGTCCCAAACATCATATTCAGGATCTAAATTATAGCGAACAAAAGCTATAGGTACATAGGAAGTTAGGTACAAGGTCATGATGGAATAATAACATACTTGCATGGTACTATATGTATTACCAACAATAAACTGTAAAACTAGTTCCCCTCACCCAATTTCACACATGAATAAACACTTTGAAGAGTCAAACTGTGTGTTTTTAACAGAGGTCCTGGTCCAAATGGGCCCCGTTCTTGCTGATTAGATTGATCTGCTACAGGGATGTGGACTTTTACCTCCAGTGGAATATTTGTACCCGATAAGGCAATACTTATTGCCAGTTCCAATTATATAAGAGGTAGGCATGGCTAGCACAGTACTGAAAGCTTCAATGGATGTTTACAACAGCCCCTGATAGGCACATAGGCACTTCAGGGTTCTTTGTTAAGCTATTACAAATCACAATTTCATAATTGCTTCGTGCTTCAAGTGGCCTCAGTTAAGTTAGAGACTGAAACGTTTGTATCCTCAGGTCAGATGCTACAAAATGGCGTGACATTATGACTGTGCCTCTTAGGCATACTGCACAGTGGATGTGAGGTTTCAATGCTGGCTTTATAAATCTCATGTCTCATTCATGTAACCAAACACAGAAAATGACATTTGTTCCAGATTTTGAAGGCCTTAGCAAAAACAATTTAAATAAAATGGTTTTACTTCCCACCATTAGTTGATTCAAATGTTTCTCAACTTACATTTTTTCACCAGTCACAAAAATATTGCAAAAGAAAAGGATAAGTTCAGAATATATAACCCCGGGACCCCATCCCTCTCCATTCCCAAAGGGCCCCAAACTATTTTGATTTTCCTGTTACTTAATTTGACCATTCCCTAGTTTGGAGACACTGAGTCAATGATAACAACTTGAGTGTCACCAAAATGGACATGCAACCTGTGATGTTCTTCATCCACAGGGTTTCACGTCATATGGGATGTGTTTAGCTTAATCACCAAGTTGCAGGGAGCATTCTAAAATAAATGTCGAGAGTCAAGTTATTGACAAAACAAATTCAAGCAAATGGCACTAGTTCAGCTTCGGAAGCCTGGTCAGCCATGGACAAGTTACTCCATCATTCTATGAAAGGAGTTATTCAACAAGTTGTGATTCTTCTGAAAAAAAAGTTCAACTGAAATATTTTGCTTCTCTCTTTGCAGATCCTTTCAGATCTGCTGAGTATTTAAAGCGTTTTTTTTACTTTATTTGTGAATAAATCAATGCCATCAAAACTTGTAGATTCATTGTCAATGCAAGTACTGCAGTTCAGTTCATGTCCAACTCGAACTATTTATAATCAGAATGCAGTGTTTATAAACTTGCAGTAGCTAGGTTTGACTATAAAGACTATTGAGTTGAAAAATGAATTATAATCAGTTGAAGAAGAAGGTTGGTGAAATATTAATGTGGCTGCATCAGGAAATGTCCAAGAAGTCAGTGATTTTTTTTGGAAAGAAAGCACTACTAAAAGAGAACCGCTCAAAATTGCACTCTTATCAAATTCTTTTACATTATAGTGTTCGAACATTTTTCCTAGTTTTCCCAAGGCTTGCTTTAATGGTATTGCCCTGATTTAACTATTGATCACAACTTTCCAAATGCAAGCCAACAATTCTCAGTCGGCGCTCCCCTCCCCCTCTCCTGTGAAGTCGCTTCTAACTGGATAGCTGAATGAGCCTGCGGGTTGTGCATTGCTGTCACAGCAGTTAGACCTTCACCATGGTGAAATGCCCCACCTAGTGGCCTCACCCAAGAACTGGTAAAGTAAGTCAAACAGAGAATGCAGGTTTCATGTGTTGGCTGCTGATGAGCTTCAATTGACTTCAGGCAAACACCTCAGTAATCTGGAATCATTTTGTGTTTCAATATCTTTCAGTAAAATGACTTAGGCAATGCTTAAACTTAAAATGCCCCTCATTTAGAACTCTAACATTACAAGAGCTGGCTTTGTGTTGTTAGTTGTTAGCAAGGCCTTACCATGAGATATGAGGTTCGACTGGGTGTATGGTGCTCAATGAGAGTAAATTCATGAATGCAACAACACATTTTTAAAGACGTCTGTTCAGGCCTCACTGAAAGCTTGTGTTTACTGCAGCTTAATTTAAGTATATATATTTTATAACCTTGAAATGTGTAAGTAATCTGCAGCATTTTCAGAAAAGTTTTGTTTTACTGATCTTAGCTTATTAAGTTGAAAGTGTCATGATTAAATACAATGTTTGATATTTGTGGCATATCAAGTGAAAAGGAGACATGAAAATACAAAATAGCATAAATTACTTCATAATATTTTGATTTAGAAATTTACATTATATGACTAATGACAGTTATCTGCCACCAAAACGCAGTGAAAATGTTGCCACATCAGGGGGAATGTAACTAGTCCAGTGTATGCTTCTGGCTTTAGAGTGTTCCGCTTTGGTTATTAGGTTGTGGGAAGTTTAATTATCAAGGAAAATTGGCAGTAATGTGATGTTATGTAAGAAAGATTGAAACTAGAAGTAGGAGTAGGCTTTTCAGGTTGAGGCTGATCCTCTATGTCCATGCCATAATGACCCTTACTCCCTAGACTCCTTGATACATTAAGTTAAAATTCACACAACACCAGATTGTAGTCCAACAGGTTTATTTGGAAGCACTAACTTTCGGATGGCTGCTCACAACCACCCGATGAAGGGGCAGCACTCCGAAAGCTAGTGCTTCCAAATAAACCTAGAGTCATAGAGTCATAGAGATGTACTGCATGGAAACAGACCCCTCGATCCAACCCGTCTATGCCGACCAGATATCCCAACCCAATCTAATCCCACCTGCCAGCAGCCGGCCCATATCCCTCCAAACCCTTCCTATTCATATACCCATCCAAATGCCTCTTAAATGTTGCAATTGTACCAGCCTCGCCTCCGACGCTCCAGGGAAAACAGCCCCAGCCTGTTCAGCCTCTCCCTATAGCTCAAATCCTCCAACCCTGGCAACATCCTTGTAAATCTTTTCTGAACCCTTGCAAGCTTCACAACATCTTTCTGATAGGAAGGAGACCAGAATTGCAGGCAATATTCCAACAGTGGCCTAACCAATGTTCTGTACAGCCGCAACATGACCTCCCAACTCCTGCACTCAATACTCTGACCAATAAAGGAAAGCATAACAAATGCCTTCTTCACTATCCTATCTACCTGCGACTCCACTTTCAAGGAGCTATAAACCTGCACGCCAAGGTCTCTTTGTTCAGCAACACTCCTGTTGGACTATAACCTGGTTTTACATGAATTTTAACGTTGTACACCCCAATCCAACACCAGCATCTCCAAATCATGATGCATTATACAATTAAAACTGTATGTATCTCTTTCTTGACTACATTCAGTGACTTGGCCTCCCCAGCCTTGTGTGATAGAGAATTCCACAGGCTTACTACTCTTTAAGTGAAGAACATTTTCCACATCTCAGTCAGTATCCTGGGACTGTTACTCTGGTTCTAAACTCTCTGCATCTGGTCTGTTTAGCCTTGTTTGAACTTTGGGTTTTGGTTTCTCTCTCTGTGGCTATTTTGAGTAGGAAACTGTGGATCAGTAATTTGTCTTCCCCATGTTGCTGATCTGCACCTAGATTTACTATTAAATGAAGACTAAATATTGCACAAAAATTAGCGTGTGATTGCAGCTTCCAACAATGTCTTTATGTGGGGAGATTAACCTAGGGTGTGTCCAATGTGGTATTAATTCTAAAAAATTGGCAAAATCCAACAACAAAAGTTAGAAATCAAACAAAGTCAGACACCAGTGGACCCATCAGTAAAGCAAGAGAAAATGCAGGCCACATTCTGAGAAAGGATTGCCACCTAATAATTTATGTAGCTCACCTATTCCTTGTTCAAATATTCATGAACATGTGCATCTGTAGCATTTGACAATTGCATTTCTTTTTCAAAAAAAAAAGGGAAACCCAATCACTTCTCTGGGCCCTACGAAACAGAATTTCTGAATTACTTCCCTGATGTACAAATGGTTAGGCACGTTCTTAATAAGATAAGATTTGCTCATTTAATAGAATTATGAAATTCGAATAAGATTAATTTAAAATATAGGGGAAAATGCCAAATAATAGAGCCCATTCCACACAGTGTATTAGCCAAAACAGCCATCTGAACACTCAAAAAACATATTCGTTTAATCTGACACTCAGGATAGTGAAATTACTGTGAGCCCAAGCTGATTTATTTTCCAGTGAGCACCAGCATTTTTAGGTTTTCTAGCACAAAAGCAAAGAGAGAACATTCAGTTAAATGTGCAGCAGCAGCAATATAATAAAGAGCCTGTTTCTCCACAAAAATAGCTAGTAGATGTTACTGTGACCTTTTAAGTTAATAATCCAAGAAGACATGTACACTGAGAATGAAAAGACTGTGGACGCTTGTTTGCAAAAAGAAACTGAATCCGCTTTCTTCACATGAACGTGGCCTTACTCTCAATGGAAACGACTGTGGAATAATCAGAGGGGAATGATACTGCCTTCAAATTCACCAACAAATCTGAGATCACCATCTCTTCTTTTTAAAATGAATACATCACCTGAATCTTAGCAACAATCTAAGTAGCATCTGCCAGAAGCTGGCAATATGTCGACCACGAGATGGATGTTGAATTGGGACTGAAAGTCACACCTGTCTGATAATATGTTTCAGCGTCAGTCTAAAGGTTCCAGATTAATCCTCGTGATCTTATCTCGCAAATCTACAACCAACATGCTCCTCTTTATCAACAGTATCAAGGCACCATCGCATTGATCTGCAGGTACTTCTCCTCTGGCGAAATAGTCTAGAAATGCACTTGGCAGGTTCTGTTGTGATGACTTGTCTTTTCTGGGTTTAAACTACAAATAATTGCTAAGAGCATTAGCCTTGTCCTTGTGACCAATTGGTCTGGTAGGAACAGGCTTGTGTAGTTTAGGGCAACTATGGCTGACATCTTTGTTGACTTAATTTTTAATCAGTGAGTATATGATTAGCTTCAAATTTAATATGGATCAGTGGCCAGTGATATGACCTAAGGGATAAGGATGTGGAAATTACCTTCTCGGCAATAGGGTATTTGAACCTGTTCTCACTAAAGGTAGTCAGAGAGTGATTAATGATTATACATCTGCTCTGTTGAGATTTAATCTGTCACAATCATGCATAGTAGAACCAGATGCTTTTCTTTGATTTGTATAGCTATGCTAAACGGACATAGGATTAGAAGCATGCATTTAAATGTAGTTTCACAAAAATAAAAGGAAACTTCTGAGGTTCCAATCACAATAGAAAAGTTCTGATTTCTGAAGCACTTCTTGACTTTGTGTTTTGTCAAAGTGTCTTTACTACAAAGGAAAGGCTTACTGAACACACTATTCTAGAGCCATTAAACAATTGGCTCCTATTTAAATCTTGGGTTTGGTGGGAGGGGGGCACTCCAAAATGAATTTTCAGAAGATTAAATCAAGATAAATGAAGTTTCTGAAGCAAGGCTCCAAACATACATTTGTCAATTATTCAAAACCCAATTGAGCATTTCTCTTTAACAGAGATACTAAATGGGATCTCCTTCACGCCTGGCAATGCAAGATTAGGACAAGGTTGATCTTTTGTGGTTAAGTCCAGTATTGGAACTAGGCAGGTTCAGGTTGTTCCAGGACAATTGGCCTATTGGTATTGGCCAATTGGCCAATTGGTATTGGCCTATCACCACTGCCTTGGTAATTTGCAAATCCTATTCCAGATAGACCGGATGAGTATAGGGCCCTCTTTCGGAGAGACATTTGAAAATCTATGGTCTTAATAATGTGGCTTTAACTGCTTAGATTTGAAATTTGAAAGAACAATGAAGTGAGGATGTTGCAGTTCTGAAAACATATAAAACCAGAAATTGCTGGAGAAACTCAGCATGTCTGGCAGCACCTATGACAGAATAAATCTTTCAAGTCCAGTGCCCTGTCCTCCAAGTTTTTAGAAGGGTCTTGAAGAAATGTTGACTCTTTTCTCTCCACAGATGTTGCCAGATCTGCTGAGTTTCTCCAGTTATTTTCTGTTTCTGAAAATGGATAAGGAAGTGGCAGAATGGTCTCGAAATTTGTCAGCGGTAGTTCACTGTTCAAATTGCATGACAATTGGAAATGTGGTGATTGAGGCAAATAGGCTGTGCAACATTCCCTTTCCTGAGTAATCATTTGAGGTCACCCATCTGAAGGTGCAAAATTTGAATTTATTTTGAAGTGACCAGCAGCTGGGATGCAAAAAGATGCTCAAACAATGACCCAATGAAGCAATGGACGACACACAAACAATGCACGGAAAAGCCCTAATTCAGAAATGGGGAAGGCCATTGTCACATTGTCTGATGGTCCCTAACTACATCATAAACCTTCTATAAACATATTTTTGTTATTTCCAGAACATCAATACCAAGTCTCTACAGTGCAATAACTGTATAGGAACACAATTATATGGAATCCCTACAGTGTGGAAATAGGCCCTTCGGCCCAACAAGTCCACACTGACCCTCTGAAGAGTAACCCACGCATACCCATTCCCCTACATTTAACCCCTGACTAATGCACCCAAACTACACATCACTATACATTGTGGACAATTTAGCATGAACAATTCACCTAACCTGCACATCTTTAGACTGTGGCAGGAAACTGGAATACTGGGAGGAAACCCACGCAGACACGGGGAGAATGTGCAAACTCCACACAGACAGTTGCCTGAGGCTGGACTTGAACCCAGGTCCCTGGCGCTGTGAGGCAGCAGTGCTAACCATTGAGCCACCGTGCCCAATGGAGGGCATTGTGCTTTGCCCTTTACCCAGCTGTAACTGATAATGAAAACACATATAAACTGTGCTCATTTGAAACTTGGTGGTAAAGCACCTAGACTGTCCAGCTTTGGTTCTCCATGTGTACAATAAAGACACCATGTGATCATTGCAACTGGACTCAGAATCATAGAGATGTACCATTCGAAAACAGACCCTTCAGTTCAACCATGCCGACCAGATATCCCAACCTAATCTAGTCCCATATGGGCCAAGTGCTGGCAAATCCCTCTAAACCCTTCCTATTCATATACCCATCCAGGCGCCTTTTAAATGTTTTAATTGTACTAGCCTCCACCACTTCCTCTGGCAGCTCATTCCACACATGACCCAGACCAACCAACCCAACCACCCTGTGGCTCAACATTTCAATTCCCCCTCCCACTCCACCAAGGATATGCAGGTCTTTGGACTCCTCCATCGCCAGACCACAACAAAACGACGGTTGGAGGAAGAGCGCCTCATCTTCCGCCTAGGAACCCTCCAACCACAAGGGATGAACTCGGATTTCACCAGTTTCCTCATTTCCCCTCCCCCCACCTTGTCTCAGTCTAATCCATCGAATTCAGCACCGCCTTCCTAACCTGCAATCTTCTTCCCGACCTCTCCGCCCCCACCCCAGTCTGACCTATCACCCTCACCTTGACCTCTTTCCACCTATCACATTTCCGATGCCCCTCCCCCAAGTCCCTCCTCCCTACCTTTTATCTTAGCCTGCTGGACAAACTTTCCTCATTCCTGAAGAAGGGCTTATGCCCGAAACATCGATTCTCCTGTTCCCTGGATGCTGCCTGACCTGCTGCGCTTTTCCAGCAACACATTTTCAGCTCTGATCTCCAGCATCTGCAGACCTCACTTTCTCCTATTGGAAAAGTAGGACCAGTCTTAAACAAGGAATCAAGCGGGCTAAAAGGGGTCATGAAATAGCTTTAGCAAGCAGAATTAAGAAAAATCCCAAAACATTTTATTCTTATATAAGAAGCAAGCAGGTAACTAGAGAAAGGATTGGTCCACTAAAAGATAACGAAGGAAGGCTGTGTGTTGAACCTGAGAGAATGGGTGAGATTCTGAATGATTACTTTGCATCATCGTTCACTGAGGAGAGGCACGTGATGAATGTTGAGATTCGAGATAGAAGTTTGATTAGTCTGGATCATGTTGACATAAGTAGGGAAGATGTGTTGGGTAGTCTAGAGGTTATTAAGGTGGACAAATCCCCAGGACCGGATGGGATCTATCCCAAGTTGCTGAGGGAGGTAAGAGAGGAAATAGCTGTGGCCCTGACAGGTATCTTTGTGGCATCCTTAAATACAGGTGAGGTGCCAGAGGACTGGAGGATTCTCATGTTGTCCCCCTGTACAAGAAGGGTAGTAGGGATACTCAGGGTAACTACAGACCAGTGAGCCTGATGTTGGTGGTGGGAACGTTGCTGGAGAGAGTACTGAGGGATAGGATCTATTTATATTTAGAAAAGAATGGGCTTATCAGTGATAGGCAACACGGTTTTGTGCGGGGGAGATCATGCCTTACCAATTTAGTAGAGTTCTTCAAGGATGTGACCAAGTTGTTAGGTGAGGGAAGGGCTGTTGATGTCATATCCATGGACTTTAGTAAGGCTTTTGATAAGGTTCCCCATGGTAGACTAATGGAGAAAGTGAAGTCATGGTGTGCAGGGTGTTCTAGCTAGGTGGATAAAGAACTGGTTGAGCAACAGGAGACAGAGAGTAGTAGTTGAAGGGAGTTTCTCGAAATGGAGAAAGGTGACCAGTGGTGTTTCATAGGGGTCAGTGTTGGGGCCACTGTTGTTTGTAATATACATAAATGATCGAGAAGAGGGCACTGTTGGTATGATCAGCAAGTTTGCAGATGACACAAAGATTGGTGGAGTAGCAGAAAGTATAAGGGACTGTCAGAGGAGTATATAGGAGTATATAGGTAGATTGGAGAGTTGGGCAGAAAAGTGGTAGATGGCTTTCAATCTAGACAAATGTGAGGTGATGCATTTAGGCAAGTCTAATTCTAGGGCCAATTATATGGGTCGGGTACGTTTTGGCGCCGCCTTTTTGGTGCTGATCATTTGGTCCCGCCGTTTTGGCTCTAAATTGTTTTGGCACTCATTACTTTGGCGCTGAGCTTTTTTGGCGCCAATTCAGAATAAAAAAAAGTCTTGTAGAACCCGGAATAAATTAGTTTTTATTGCATTGTAAGAAATAAATCTAATTCTTTTCTACTCTTTATTTTTAACCTATTCATTATAAAAACGAATTTCTACATTTTGCTACATTTACCAAACACATACAGATAACCATCGTGTGAAAATTTTGGTTTGTCTCTCTTACTTAGAATGTTTTCAGCCATTTCTGGTATGGGCTGTACAAAAAAATAGAAATAAAATTGTATTACAGCTTTCCAATGTGAAGACAGAAGGGCTTAAGTATCATCAAGGCAGTAGATGACTTAACAATTATGCTGCCTGACCTGCTGTGCTGTTCCAGCAATAAAGTTTCAACAGTAGATGACTTAACAATTGTTAAATGAGAAAATGATTACAAAACGAGATTTGAATTTACAGTGGGTCATTACAGCTTTGACTATCAAGTCTTGCTAGTTGAGAAAATTACATTGGGTCATTAGTCATCCTCTCATCTTTAACCAAACAAGACTTTTAAAATTCTGAATTGGTGCCAAAACATCTCAGCACCAAAGTAATGGGCGCCAAAACAGTTTAGAGCCAAAAAGGCGGCGCCAAATAGTCCCATTCCGGAATTATACAATGAACGGAAGAGCCTTGGGAAAAGTAGATGGGCAGAGAGATCTGGGAGTGAAGGTCCATTGTACCCTGAAGGTTGCTACACAGGTGGATAGAGTGGTCAAGAAGGCATATAGTATGCTTGCCTTCATTGGACAGGGTATTAAGCATAAGAGCTGGCAAGTCATGTTAACATTGTACAAGACATTGGTTCAGCCACATTTAGAATACCGTGTACAGTTCTGGTCACCACATTACCGAAAGGATATGGATGCTTTGGAGAGGGTGCCGAGAAGGTTTATGAGGATGTTGCCTGGTATGGAAGGTGCTAGCTATGAAGAGAGGTTGAGTAGGTTAGGTTTATTTTCATTAGAGAAAAGGAGATTGAAGGGGGACCTGATTAAGGTTTTACAAAATCATGAGGGGTATAGACAGGGTGGATGGAGACAAGTTTTTTCCCCAGAGTGAAGGATTCAATAACGAGAGGTCATGTTTTCATGGTGAGAGGTGGAAAGTTTAAGGGGGATACACACGGCAAGTACTTCACACAGAGGGTGGTGGGTATTTGGAACACGTTGCCAGCAGAGTTGGTAGAGGCAGGCACGGTAGATTCATTTAAGATGCGTCTGCATAAATGCATGAGTAGGTGGAGAGTAGAAGGATACAGATGCTCAGGAATTGACCGACAGGTTTAGACAATACATTTCGATTGGCTCAGGCTTGGAGGGCCGAAGGGCCTGTTCCTGGGCTGTAAATATTCTTTGTTCTTTGTTCTATCAAGCTTAAAAAGACTATGCAATAGATGCACACAGTGAGCAGAAATTAAATGGAGCTTGGTCTCTTTGGGATGAATGAGTGTGTTCCAGATCAAACAGACATGAACTTGCCTAGTATAGATCACTCCGTACTTTTATTTGGAAATTCCTAAGCACAGAGACAAGATTTTACGCAGGTCATGCACCCAGCTAAACAAAACAAAAGAAACTCTATTTCCCAACAAACAAGCAAGGATTTATCTTTGCCCTTCAACCAGTTTAGTGGGACACTGTTCAAAGATCAAGCCTTCATAGCAAAGACTCTGCTTGGAAGTGTATCAGGGTGCAATTCTCACTCAACAAGTAAATGGATTGAAGCAAAAGAGAAAATGCTGGGAAATCTCAGCAGGTCTGGCAGCACTTGTAAGGAGAGAAAAGAGCTGACATTTTGAGTCTAGCTGACCCTTTGTCAAAGCTAAAAAAAGGGACAAATAGGGAGGTATTTATACTAATTATACTAAATTTATACTAATTAAACGGATTGATTCCATAGTAGTAGTCGGGTCATTAGATGCAAAACAGTGTTCCACCATTCATTTAGGTCAGGTTGGTTGGAGCATCAACTTTATTAACTTGACTTAGTGCTGTATCCTGAACCCTTACCTAATGGAAATCAGCCCATCTGTCTTGAAATCTTAAATTGTTGCAACATCCTTCTGGGCAGAAAAGTCCAGATTTCTCTCACCTTCATGTCAAAGTATTTTGTTTTCCTTTCCAAAATACTTAGCACCAATATTAGAATAATATCTCCTTCACTCTTGACTCCGTCATTATAGGGAGTCTACCCCATTGAATCCTCTTCAAATTTCATATCTCAAACTTCTCGAATCAGGGAATATTAACCAAGTTTATGTAGAATGTTCGAACTGCTCAGCCATTCAGAAGCAGAAAATTTTAATTTGGTAATGATGACCGAGTCACAGCAGTCACACATTACTTAATACTGGACACCAAGAAAAGTAAAGCAAACATCTAAATGTAGCTAGGGGAAGTGTAACATGTCAGCTACCAACTTGTGAGCTTGAATTCATGTTAGAATGGTGACCCAAAAAAATCATATCCATATGTCCATGTACATAGTTCCCTGAATTTGTCACCCAGGCGGATAGGGTTGTTAAGAAGGTATACAGTGTGTTAGCTTTTATTGGTAGAGGGATTGGGTTTCGGAGCCATGAGGTCATGTTACAGCTGTACAAAACTCTGGTGCAGCCACACTTGGAGCATTATGTACAGTTCTGGCCACCACATCATAGGAAGGATTTAGAAGCATTGGAAAGGGTGCCGGGGAGATTTATCAGGCTGTTGCCTGGTATGGAGGGAAGGTCTTAGGAGGAAAGACTAAGGGACTTGAGGCTGTTTCCATTAGAAAAAAGGAGGATGAGAGGTGATTTAATGGAGACATATCAGATGATCAGAGGATTCGATAGGGTGGACAGTGAAAACCTTTTTCCTCAGATGGTAATGGCTAGCACAAGGGGACATAAATTTAAATTGAGGGGTGATAGATAAAGGACAGAGGTTAGAGGTAGTTTCTTTACTCAGAGAGTAGTAGGGGTTTGGAATGCACTGCCTGCAACACTAGTAGACTCGCCAACTTTAAGGGCATTTAAATGGTCACTGATAGGCATATGGTTGAAAATGGAATAGTTTAGGTTAGATGGGCTTCAGCTTGGTTTCACAGGTTGGCGCAACATCAAGGGCTGAAGGGCCTGTACTGTGCTGTAATGTTCTATGTTCTATGTTGTTGGGATAAAGGGTTATGGGGAGAAAGCAGCCGAATGGGGTCAAGAAATGTATCGGCCATGATGGAATGGTGGGACTAGACTCGATGGGCTAAATGGCATAATTCTGCTCATATATCTTATAATCTGTCACCGAAGTCACAGACAGAAATAGACTAATGAGCCCAACCAGTGTATGTCAGCATTTACTGGCTTTAATGGTACTCAATCATATTTCTAAGCCTCATCCTGCAGTCACATCCTTTGGTTATCTGATACAGCAGTAACAACTCTATTGCTCGAGCAGTCACCATCACATGTATCCTCCTTCTCCACAGCAAGTGGCCGATTATAGAGTCATTCAGCACGGAAACAGACCCTTTGGTCCAACCAATCCATGCCGACCATAATCCTAAACTAAACTAGCCCCACCTGCCTGCTGCTGGCCCCTATCTCTCCAAACCTTTCCTATTCACAACCTTTTCCAAATGTCTTTTAGATGTTGTAACTGCACTTGCATCCATCACTTCCTCTTGAAGTTCATTCCACACATGACCCACACTGTGGTAAAAAAAATTGCATCATGTTTTTTAAAATCTTTCTCCTCTCAGCTTAAAAATGTGCCCCCTCGTCTTGAAATCCCCCACCCTAGGGAAAAGATACCTGCCATTCACCTGATCTATATCCCTTATTATTTTATAAGTCTCTGCAAAGTCACCCCTCAACCTCCTAGTCTCTAGTGAAAACAGTCCCAGCCTATCCAGCCTCTCCTTTTAACTCAGCCCTCCATTCTCAGCAACATCCTGATATATCTCTTCTGAGCCTTGTCCAACTTAATATTATCCTTTCCATAAAAGGGAGTCCAGAACTGAACACAGTACTCCAAAAGAGGCCTCACCAATGTCCAGTACAACCTCAACACAATGTCCCAACTCCTCTACTCAAAGGTCTGAGCAATGAAGTCAAACACGCTAAACACCTTCTTAACCATCCTATTGACATGTGATGCAAACTTCAATGAGTATGTACCTGAACCCCTAGGTCTCTCTGTTCTACAGCAGTTATGGGAGGGAGCACTAGGTATAACAATGAGGATCAGGCTGACACAGAGTGTGAAGCTGATGGCTCAAGTCAGGCCTAGAGCAGGAAGTCTTGTCCACAATCTGATCTTTGAACAAACATTTTTTGGTTGGAAGAAAAGTCAACCACCTCTACAGTGCAACAATGAGGTGACATTATTCTGTTTGGAACATGAAGTGATCATAACAATATTTCACACGTCTTGGAAGAAGCATGAAATATGAGGAATGGAACAACGAAAATAATTTTTTGCATTATTTCTACCAACAGTTTTTTTTAAAAAATCCTTTAACAATCAACTAATTAAAGAATAGCTCATTAATCTCAGAGTATATTGCATTCTCTTTCAATGTCTTACTGAATGGACCCTCTAGTGAAATATGTGATTCCAGATCATGAGGAATAGAAAAGACCCCCCCAACCCACATCTCCAGCCAAGCTCTCAGGCATGTTTATCGAATGGTTTGTCACTCTCCTTGGCTATTCATAAAACTTGTTTCTGTCTGTGGCCAGTAAGAAACTTCAATCTTTGGAAAGCATTCCAAAAATCAGGGCAATCGAGATCAATGTTTTATTCTCCTTCTGTCTGCAAAGGCCAAAGTGCATGTAAAATGAAGCTATTTCAAACAAATCGGCACAGCATTTATTCTGTTCTGTGGGGGTAGGTATTTTATCACCAATCCCTCTGCCCCTGGCCATGTAACAGTTGTTCATGTAACAGTCCCATTGCTGCAGTAGATGCAAGGCCTCCTTCTTATCTCTCAAACCCTTTTGCCCCTGGCTACCTGCCAGGGTGCTGAAGTGTCAATATTTTCACTTTAGTTTCCAGGCAATGTGGGGGAGAGCAAAGGCTGGGATGGATACAAAGGACATGTTTAGCCATTGCCCGCGCTCTGCCAATTAGTTTGCCTTCCTTTCATCTTTAACTCTGGACTGAAACTGGAGCAATGTCAAAGCTTAATCAGGCAGATCACTTGAAAAATGAAAAGATATTATAAAGGGCATATTTTGCTTTGTAATATTTCACATTACAGAAGACACAGATTTTAGATAATTGCCTAAACAGCCAGAGGTGGGAAACAAAGATCTTTTTTAAACTCAGTCAGTAGTTATGATTTGCCCAAAAGGCTGATATAAGCAGGTTTAATCATTTCTTTAAAAAGGACAAGAAAGGGACACGTCGCATGTTGAGATGAAAAGCAGGGAGGTGATTCACTACTTCTTTAATAAAGCGAGCACAGGCTTGATGAGCTGAAAAGCCTCTTCTCTAACTTTTAAGTTTTGGTTTTTTAAGGTAAGTGGTTAGGGAGTTGGTACTGCTAAAGCATTATTATATACTGGTTGCGTGACCCAGTTTAGTTCTGTTGAAGGCAATATCTTTTCTCCTCAGGCTCTGAAACCCCAGCTTTGGACCCCAACTCAGACTCCCAGCTTTGGACAATCCCTCAATCATTCAAAATCACAGCTCACATTCTTGGATCCCAAGATTCCTTTTCAAGTGAATCTACCTCATCCTGTAACCTCCTCCAGACTGTTTCTATCTGACTGAAGGCCAAATCTAGCTGATAGGTTGCCTAATTGGAAGTTGTCAGTGGATATGTTTTTATGATGGCTTCACCTTTCCCCACCTCTCCCTAACCTGGTCAAATCCTTGCCCATAAATCATTACTCGTGACAACTAAAATTTGTGAGCAAGTTATTATCTCATTCCATGATCTCCCAACAAATATTGACATGATACAGGCCTGAGACTGAAATTCTTCAATTTCTCTGTCTCTTCTGCTGTTGTCTTGCTCTTCATCAAGTCTGCCATTAACAACCCTGAACAACAATCTTTGTCCACCATTGTGGTAAGCTCCACCCAATCTCAAAATTCCCTTTCCTGTCCAAAGTTCTTGCATTTGTTACCACGTCCATGTTTGGCTTACATCCCATCAGGTTTGCACTTTGCCACAATACCAATGCATCATAGTCACAAAATGCATCCAGTTTCACATTGACAAAGCTATATTCTCTTTCCTGACCTTGAGTTGCAGTCTTTGGTAGATCTTACCATCTTCCTCCAAAATCTCCTCATAGCTGGGAGCACTGTCATGGTATTCTATTTTGATTTCCCAATTATAGTCAAAGAATCACTTTCATGAATTCTCTTTCTGATTCTTCATCAACATCTCTAGTGTCCACCAAGTACCTATCCTTGGAACCATCTCCCTGCCTCACCACAGCAGATGATAGAAAGGAATGTTATTTTTATGTGTACCCTCATGACATCTAGATCTAACTCATTGCTATCTCTCTCTCTCATACACACATCCACTGTTGCTAAATTATCAGACTATATTATCCATCATTGAGTGCTGGAGGAATGGAAATTTTCAATGGCTTATTACTGGAAACACTAAAGCCATGGTTTTTGGTCTCTGCTCCAAACTCTATTCCCTAGCTATTGAGACAATTCCTCATCTTGGCAATAGTCTGAGACTAAACTATTTTGTCTGCAATCTTGGTATCACAGTTAACTCCAAGTTGAGCTTCAGATCATTTATTCAAGTTATCAAACTGCCTGTCTCCATGTCTGTAACCTTACTTTTATTCGTTCACAAGATGAGGGCGCCACTGGCCATCCCATTTATTGCCCATCCCTAATTGCCCATAGGACAGTTAACAGTCAACCACATTACTGTGGGTCTGGAGATAAATTTAAGCTAGACCAGGTAATGATGGAAGTTTCCTTCCCGAAAGAGCATTAGTGAACCGGATGGTTTTTCGGACAATTGACAATTGTTTTGTTGTCATCATTAGACCCTTAATTCCAGATTGTTATCAAATTCAAATTGCATCATCAGCCATGGCAGGATTTGAACCTGTGTCCCCAGAACATTACCTGGGTCTCTGGTTTAACAGTTTCTGGATAAACAGATTACCAGATAATACCAATAGGCCATTATCTCCCCTGTCACCACTTGGCAGCATGCTAATCTCAGTTTCTTTGTTGTGGAAGCCCTCACCCAGGCCTTTATTGCCTCCAAACTTCACTATTTCAAAAATCTCTGGCTGGCCACACATATTTTACCTTCTGCAAATTTGAGGTCAACAAAACCTCTGCAGCCTGTGTCCTAATTTACACCGTTTCCCCATTACCCCTCACTGGTCTTTATTCATTCTCCCGCCTCCAACACACCCCATCCACCTGGACACCCCGTGCTGGCCTCTTACCCGCCCTCGATCTCTACATAGCCAACTGCCGCCACAACATTGACGCCTCAACCTGTCCACCCCTCTCACCCACTCCAACCTCTTACCCTCGCAACGTGCAGCCCTCCACTCCCTCCGCTCCAACCCCAACCTCACTATCAAACCGGCAGACAAAGGAGGCGTGGTGTTAGTTTGGCGCACCGACCTTTACATTGCTGAGGTTAAACGGCAGCTCGCGCTCACCTCCTCCTACTGCCCCCTTGACCATGACCCCACCTCCCACCACCAAATCATCATCTCTCAGATCATCCATAACCTCATCACCTCAGGGGATCTCCCATCCACTGCCTCCAACCTCATAGTCCCAAACCCCGTACCGCCCGTTTTTACCTCCTGCCTAAAATCCACAAACCTGACTGCCCCGGCCGATCCATTGTCTCAGCCTGCTCCTGCCCCACCGAACTCATCTCTGCATACCTTGACACGGTCCTGTCCCCCTTAGTCCAAGAACTCCCCACCTACGTTCGAGACACCACCTATGCCCTCCACCTCCTTCATGATTTTCACTTCCCCGGCCCCCAACGCCTTATCTTCACCATGGACATCCAGTCCCTGTTCACCTCCATCCCCCATCACGAAGGCCTCAAAGCGCTCCACTTCTTCCTTTCCCCCCGACCCAACCAGTACCCTTCCACTGACACCCTCCTTCGACTGACTGAACTGGTCCTCATTCTGAACAACTTCTCTTTCCAATCCTTCCACTTCCTCCAAACCAAAGGAATAGCCATGGGCACCCAAATGGGCCCCAGCTATGCCTGCCTCTTCGTCAGATATGTGGAACAGTCCATCTTCCGCAACTACACTGGCACCACCCCCCACCTTTTCCTCCACTACACCGATGACTGTATCGGCGCTACCTCGTGCTCCCACGAGGAGGTTGAACAGTTCATCCACTTTACCAACACCTTCCACCCCGACCTCAAATTTACCTGGACCGTCTCAGACTCCTCCCTCCCCTTCCTAGACCTCTCCATTTCTATCTCAGACGACCGACTCAACACGAACATTTATTATAAACCGACTGACTCCCACAGCTACTGAGGTTACACCTCCTCCTACCCTGCCCCCTGTAAAACGCCATCCCATATTCCCAATTCCTTTGCCTCCACTGCATCTGCTCCCAGGAGGACCGATTCCAACACCGAACAACCCAGATAGCCTCCTTCTTCAAAGACCGCAATTTCCCCTCAGACGTGGTTGACGATGCCATCCACATCTCCTCCACTTCCCGCTCCTCCGCCCTTGAACCCCACCCCTCGAATCGCCACCAGGACAGAACCCCAATGGTCCTTACCTACCACCCCACCAACCTCCAGATACATCGTATCATCCTTCGTCATTTCCACCACCAGGGATATATTTCCCTCTCCTCCCCTATCAGCAGAAAGACCACTCCCTCCGTGACTCCCTCGTCAGGTGCACACCCCCCACCAACCCAACCTCCACTCCCGGCACCTTCCCCTGCAACCGCAAGAAATGCAAAACTTGCGCCCACACCTCCCCCCTTACTTCCCTCCAAGGCCCCAAGGGACACTTCCATATCCGCCACAAATTCACCTGCACCTCCACACACATCATCTATTGCATCCGCTGCACCCGATGTGGCCTCCTCTATATTGGCGAGACAGGCCGCCTACTTGCGGAACGTTTCAGAGAACACCTCTGAGACACCCAGACCAACCAACCCAACCA
>NC_057734.1:33697477-33708311 GCF_004010195.1 Chiloscyllium plagiosum
CCCCCACCTTTTCTCAGTCCCAACCCTCAGACTCAGCACCACCTTCTTGACCTGCAATCTTCTTCCCGACCTCTCCGCCCCCTCCCCCTCTCCAGCCTATCACCCTCACCTTAACCTCCTTCCACCTATCGCATTCCCAACGCCCCTCCCCAAGACCCTCCTCCCTATCTTTTACCTGCTTGGCACACCCTCCTCATTCCTGAAGAAGGGCTTATGCCCGAAATGTCGATTCTCCTGCTCCTTTGATGCTGCCTGACCTGCTGCGCTTTTCCAGCAACACATTTTCCAGCTCCTTCTTTATTCATTTCCAGCCAAGCAATGTCTTGATTTTAAAATACTCCTCCTTACTTTGAAATTGTACCATGGCCTGGCTGCTTCCCATCTTGTAATCTCTCACAACCCTTTACAATATTTGGGCTCACCTCATTCTGCCTTCTTGATGAAGCTGGTAACTGTGATTCAGCATATTCCTGGAGGCTTCATTTTGACTTGTCCCCATGCTCCAGCCATTAGACAGCCAACGTACCCATCCCTGCAATACATCGCCTTCCTATGCCATTTGAAAAGCAAACCTGCCTATCAGATTGATGCTTGATGTTCAGCCAAACAGCCTATCTCACCCATGCACACCATGCCCCTTCTATTTTCAGTGTTTTAATAACAGGTAGAGAGGAAGGTTCAAAGAAAATGACAAAACATTTATGATCCCAATGGTATTACTCCAGCGCTTCACATGAGTGTCCAGGAAATTGATATTCAAATACTGGAGAGTCCAGGGCAATCCTGGAGGTTGGTTACTCTGAGCCTTAAGCATCCCTGACTGTAACCATTTCACCCTATAGTGGCTGCACCTTTAACCTCCACAGCCTTTAATTCTGGAATGCCCTCCTTAGAGCTCACAACTTCATCTTGCTCCTAAAAGTCATTCCTTAAAACCCACCTTATTGACAAATATTTAGGCAGTTAGTCTAGGCATCTCATCTGGCTGGGTTCACTCTTTTTCACTTTTATAATGTTCCTGAGAAGCACCTTGAGAAATGTTATTACATTAAAGGGTCAATATGAATATTTGATGCATTGCTGAACAGCCCATTGAGTTTGTTTCAGAGGGAGCAGGCATGAAGGATTATAGCAGCTTTGGAGTTCAACCTAAGACAGGCTGAGCCAGAACCCAAGCCCCAGTCAGCCACAGGTAAAAGCCAAACAAGTGCCTGCTGGTGGGAATTTGGCATAAATTCTGTAAGTCCTTTACTGAAGCAAGGAGCTTTGAAAGGCTATAAAGATAGTTACAGAAAACGTTCAAATCTAAAATGACAACCTTACCATGTATTCCAAATTATATATTATTATTGTTCTCCATTTTCACCTTGCTGCGAAATAACACAAATTAATTGCTTGATGATAGCCTTGCTTCATCTCATATTAACTTGATTCACATTTGGAGTTTGAAAAAGAAAATCACATGCAACAAAAAAGAATATTGTCATTGGTCCTAAATAAGGCTATCATATAAATACATAAACAACAGTGTGAGTCCACCATCTCCTAAAATTGAGGGCCTTAGTGCACTAACAACGAGAGAACTAAAAACAAATACTATCTACAGCAGATGTTCATTAATCATAACTTGATACAAAATATTTCTTTTTGAAGAGTAAATGTTATGAGGTATAAACAGAATGTATTGTGTTGGATTTGACTATAAGCAGGTTTCTACTAAGTATGAATGACAAACAAGTCACGTCACATGAAACAAATTGCATAGATTTCTTGATATAATGAACAGCTCTTTGTGGGTAAAGTTTTTACTTGTCCAAATCTACTCTCACAACTATTGATATCACCACAAGTGAAAGGATTTATTGTAAATGTAGATTAGAAAAACAATCCAAATAATATTGGAACTACCTTGCCATTGAAACGAAATTTGACAAAACAATCCTATTGCAATGATAAATATAAATGTGAACATGTTCTGTTGGTTTTAATTACTACACCAATGTAGTAAAACTACCCCACAATTAATAGTCGAATGCAATCTTGGCTCGGTGTTCAAGTCAGAAGGTTCAGTGTTAGTACTGAGTGATACTTCAGTTCAGAATTGACTGTTGCGCTATACAATCAACCAACAAACAGATAGTCTGGTCATTTCTCTCATTGTTACTTGTGGGATCCTGCTGTGTACAATTTGGCTGCTGCTTTTCTCTGCACTGAAGTAATGACTACACCAAATCATATGACTTCATTGGCTCTAAAGGACTCTAGGCTATACAAGTGACTATATAAACTGAAGTCTTAAAAAACATGTTGAAGTCTCTGAAGTCTACGTTGTTTTAAGACATAAAATAATTTTTAGTATCAGTTGGCTTCCCTTCTGCTGAATGCTGGGTATTGTGACATATAATTGCATTTCCTGTGGATATGTATGATATACAATCCTTCAAATCCAACAAACTCCTCAAAATCCTTAAACTCTCTACTTCCAAAGGGTTTCCTTCTATATATAACCTTCAGATATTTGAAATCCAAACTGAACGTCATTCATTCTGATAATTGACATTTGACAATTCCTAATTAACTTAATATTTGTATTTAAATATTTATTCTTGATGATGGCCTTATAAGATTGGTCCACATTGCTAACTAGTTTTCAGAGCGTAAGACATTAAGGTGAAACATCCTGGTGATTTATTCATATCTTTGCAAAAACAAATTTAAACTGCTTGTAGTGTCCCAGCTTATCGACAATATTAATATCAGCACAGAACACTGAGATCACAAAAGATCCACTGAGTTCCATTGAGTGCGTAAACTGTTAGAAAGGATCCAAACAAACAGTGTCTGTTATTGTCATCATTGTCTTAAAAAATGCCCGAGACCAAATGGAATGAGGAATAGGTGAAGGATGCAATAATGAGAGTCGAGAGTCATAGAGATATACTGCATGGAATCAGACCCTTCAGTCCAATTTGTCCATGCTGACCAGATATCCTAAATTAAATTGAGTTCCATTTCCTCAAATCTGATTTATAGTCATAGAGTCAGACAGCACAGAGACAGACCCATCGAGCCAACTCATCTGTGCCAACTAGACATCTCAATCTGACTTTGGCCCATAACCCTCCAAACCCTTCCTATTCATATGCCCATCCAGGTGCCTTATAAATGTTGTAATTGTACCAGCCTCCATCACTTCATCTGGCAGCTCATTCCATACATGCACCACCCTCTGCATTAAAAAGTTGCCCCTTCAGTCCTTTTTTAACCTTTCTCCTCTCAGCATAAACCTCTGCCCTCTAGTTTTGGACTCACCCACCCCAGGGAAAAGACCTTGTCAATTTACCCTATCCTTGGCCCTCATGATTTTATAAAACTCTATAAGGTCACCCCTCAGCCTCTGACACTTCAGGAAAAATAGCCCCAGCCCCTGAGAGTTAACTGGGTTTCAATTGGTTAAATAAATATGAGGAGACAGTAACCAGTAGGTTGCAAGTTTTAATGGACTATGGCTTTTTAAAAATTCATTCATGTGATGTGGATACTGTTGGCACAGCCAACAATTTTGTTAAAATCAAAATATTGTGGATGCTAGAAATCTGAAACAAACACAGAAGATGCTAGAAGAATTCAGCAGAATATGGCAGCAACTGTGGTGAAAGAAACTTAATGTTTCAAGTCTGATCTGACTCTTATTCAGATCTGAAAGAGATTGGAAAATGCTGGTTATTATACTGCTCCTCTGTTGAAAGTAAAATGAACAGATGGTGTGGAGGCCACGTGCAATATGGGTGTAAATTAAGGTGCCAAAGGGAGAAAGAGTCCTCCCTGCTGACAACGAAGTAAATAGGACATAAATAAAACTGTAGGGTGGAGGAAAGGAAGAAAAGCCAAGGAAAATAGAGCATAGACATCATGTGACCAGACTTTGATGTTGACCATTGTGTTTCCTAAGCACTTCAGAAGTGCAACAGAGACTGCAAAATATTTTGTGTTGAGGTCATGAAGTTCTTGCTTTTAGCTAACATAAGGAACCTTTGCTGTGGACTGGGGAGTACACACAGTTCTTCTGGGAGTGAGAGTTCTTGATTGCATCACCATGATCCTCTCTGGCAGACAGGAAATTGCAGGTGAGCTCATTCCCCTCTGAGAGGGCAATATAAGAGGGGCAGGACAATCAATAACACTCCAGTCTGCCAGAAGGCCGCAAAACCCCACTGATCTAGCATTTAAAACACACAGCAAAATGGACAGATCATAGAATATAGAGAAAATGTAAAATATATTAAAGGACAACACTGCTTCCATCTATGTATACACACTTAAAAATATTAAAAGATAAATTGAAAATATGTAATATCGAGACTTCAGTCATAGAACATCATGACTTCCTGTCTGGATTAATTAATTGATCCCAACATTATTTAAAGACAAAACAGTTTGGCAAACAGGAACAGAATTAAAATCTAAATACAGTAACTAATGTGCAATAGCAGACCATCCATCAATAGATTTAATTCAAAACGTGTCCATTTGGGCCATGTATTTTATTTTCTGTTATTCAGCCTGAACCATCTAAATAGTTAGTTGTGCTAACAGGAACTGAATCATGCTTCACTGGTTTCTGAACCAAGACCCAAGTTCAATTGCCAACTCCTTTCGGGACTCCAACCATTTGTACTTGTGCACCAACCCCCTCTCACAAACAATGAACTCTATTGTGAGAATTCACGGTCAGGTTTTCAATTGGGAAACTATTCCTGAAAACAGTTGCAGATACTTCCAAGATGAAAAAAATACTTGTTCGAGTGTATTCTGAAACATGAATATATAGACATATTCTCATCAACAAGGTGAAATTCTTTTGAAGTAATTTATCAAGTTTAACCTTCTGAGCAAGTATAGGTTGTTGCACCTCTGAATGCCAATATGGCCTGGAAGGGAAAGAGAAGGAGAATGCTATTGTGCGTGCAGCGAAACCTCTAGCCTTGAACACCTGCGATGTGACTATAATGACTAGGAGAAGTGGGATAGGACAATTTCTTACTTCCTGTTTAACCAAATTAAGACATTTTTTAAAAAAAGAAGGATATGCTTGCTATTTCCCTGAGTTTTAACTACTTAAATGCTGTGAGTGTAAAAAACACAGTCTCCTTGAGTTTTTGAAAGAAAAGAGGCTTTTTATTTTGGATTCACTCCTGGGATGTGGGCATTGCTTATTCAGCCAGTATGTACTGCCCATCTCTAGTTGTCCTTGAGAAGCTGATAGTGAGCTGCAGTCCATTCGGTGCAGGGATACCCACAATGCCATTAGGGAGGGAGTTCCAGGATTTTGAATCAGTGACACTGTGGAATGATGATGTATTTCCACATTGGTAAATATCTCAGAAGGGGAACCTGCAAGTGGCGATCTTTCCATGTATCCCCTGCCCGTGTCCTTCCAGGTGGTAGTAGTCATGAGTTGGAAAGATGCTGTGTATCAGGCCTTGGTGAATTTCTAAAGTGCATCGCATCGACAGCACACACTGCTGTGACCGAGTGTTGATGCTGAAGGGATTGATTGATTGTGATATGGTGGCAATTAAGCGGGCTGCATGGTCCTGGATGGTATCTGAATGTTGTTGGAGCTGCACTCATCTAGACAAGTGGAGAGAACTCCATCACATTCCAGGCTTGTATCTTATAGAAGGTCAACAGGCTTTGGGAAATCAGAAAGGGAGTTCCTAGCTACGGGATTTCCATCATCTGACCTATTCTTGTAGTCATAGTAGTTACATGGCTAGTCTAGTTTCTATTCAAGGGTAAGCCCCCGGATGTTGATATTGAGGATTCAGCGATGGTAGTTGTGACACAAATGATACTTGCCACTTCTCAGTTCAAACCTAAGTATTGTCCAGGTCTTGTTGCATTTGGCAATTGCGACTGAACAGTGTGCAATCATTGGCACACATCCCCACTTCTGATCTTATGATGAAGGGAATATAATTTATGAAGTAGCTGAAGATGGTTGGGCCTAGGACACTAGATCAGATTCCCTACAGTATGGAAACAGGCCCTTCGGCACAACAAGTCCACACTGACCCTCTGAAGAATAACCAACCCAGACACATTCCCCCTACCCTATATTTACCCCTGACTAATGCACCTAACACTGTAGGCAATTTAGCATGGACAATTTACCTGACCTGCCCATCTTTGGATTGTGGGAGGAAACCGGAACACCTAGAGAAAACCCACACAGACACAGGGAGAATGTGCAAACTCCACACAGACAGGTAGGATTCAAACCCAGGTCCCTGGTGCTGTGAGGCAGCAGTGCTAACCACTGAGCCACCATGCCACTCTGTCCTGACATGATCCTGTAGAGATGCCCTGGTTCTGAGATGACTGACCTCCAACAATGGCAACCATCTTCCCTTGTGTCATGTATGAATCCCAGTGGAGAGATTTTCTATCATTCCCATTGATTCCAGTTTTCCTAGGGCTTCTTGATGCTGCGCATGATCAAATGTGGCCTTAGTCTCAAGAGCAGTTAGTTTTGCCTCACCTCAAGAATTCAGTTCTCTACTCCATGTTTGAATTAATGTTGTAATGAGTTCAGGAGCTGAATGGTCTTGGCAGAATTCAAACTGGGTGTCACTGAGCAGGTTATTGCTGAGCAGGTGCTGCTCGATAGCACTGTTGATGACGCTTTTCATCAGGAAAACGGGACTAAGTCAACCTGACAAAATACCATCCCCACACAGAAGGTATCATTAAGCACCACCTGCTTAGCAGATACATGGGAAATGCACCACTGCAAGTTCCCCTCCAAGCCACTCATCATCCCGACTTGGAAATATACCACTGTTCCTTCACTGTTGTTAGGTCAAAATTTTGGAATTCCCTCCACGAGGGCATTGGAAATCAGCCTACAATATGTCGACTGTAATAGTTGCTGAAGACAGCTCATTACCACTTTCTCAAGAACGGACTAGTGTTGGATAATAAATGCTGGCAAATCAGTGACACCCGCATCCCACAAGAGAATTTTAAAAAAACCCTGCTCACTGACACTCAGCTGGGATTCTGCCTGGACCACCGAACTCCAGACCTCATTACAGTGTCAGTTCAAACATGGATGAAAGGGTTTAATTCCAGAGACCAAGACCGCGTAAGTCTGAATGTGACATAAACGAGCTCTCCACTTTTTGAGTCAGACATGGCACAAAGGAGGTCAGTAATCATCTCATCTTAAGGTCATCTCTGCAGGAGTTCCCCAAGAGAAAGGCTATTGCCCATTCTTCTTCAGCTGCTTCATCAGTGACCTTCTTCCATCTTAGGTCTAAAGTGAGATGTTCTCTGATGATTGCACAATGTACATTTGCTTTCACATCTCCTCAGACGCTGAAGCAGTCCACAACCAAATGCAACAAGACAATTTCTGAGAAGAGGCAAGTAACATTTGTATCACACAAGTGCCAGGCACCTCCGAAATGAGTCAACCTAGCTATCAGGGCTTGACTTTCAATAGCATTATCATCATGCTTAGCAATATCCTGGAGTTGCCATAACTTAACAGTCTAGCCATGTAACTCCTCTGGCTAAAAGAGCAGGTCAGAGGCTATGTATCTTGCTGTGACTAACTCACCTCTTGATTACAAAGTGTGTACACTATTTACAACCATGAGTCATAAATGTGATGGATTACTCCCCACTTGCCTGGAGAAGTGCAGCTCTAATAAGATTCATGAAGCATGACACCATTTAGGACAAAGCAGCCCATTGGACTGGCACCACATCCACCTCTTCCACTATCGATGTCCAGTAACAGCAGATGTGCTGCAGGAATTCATATTTAACGGTACCAGCTAATTCATGTCCACTACCATTTAGAAGGACAATGGCAAAAAATGCATGGGAACACCATCCCAGTTCCCTTCAAGCAATTATCAGTCCATCAGCAGTTCCTTCAATGTCACTGAATCTCAATCCTGGAACACCCTTTATCATGGCAATACAGGCCTACTTACAGCACATGACCTCTGTGGTTCAAGAAGGGGGCTTAGAACCACCTTTTCAAGGATAACTAGAACAGTGCAATTAATGCTGGCCCAGCCAATGATACCAAAACCCGGGAATGAATATAAACAAAATGCTGGCTTTCGGTGACTTTTCAAAACAGAGCGGCTTTTTTCTTCTGTAATAATCATGCTACAGATTTGGTCACAGCACACTGTATCTGCTCAAGATCTTGAATACACTTAACTGGCATGTGTTCATTAGTGTGCGGCTGAATACTGAATATAGCTGGAAAATAAGGCTTTGATTGTGGCACAAGCCACAGATTCCGGAGTTTCATGAGTCATTTGTTTCAAGATAGAAACTAATAAATTAGTGAATTGAAGTTCTGTTTTAAGGAAGTAATTGAGAAACATCACCAAAAATGCTTTAGGCCTTCATATTTAAAACATTCTTCACCATTAGCATATCGTATGCTTACCTCTGCTTGCTTGGTTTTCCAAACATTCACAGATTTTCTTTTTCTTGTATATATCCTTCCTTCATCGGTATTCAAGATGCAGGTTTGTTAAAACTAATGGCTGGAGCATAACACAGAAGTCAGAAGGACTGATGAGTATTAGGTTAGATTCCCGACAGTGTGGAAACAGGCCCTTCGGCCCAACAAGTCCACACCAACCTTCCAAAGAATAACCCACCCAGACTAATTTCCCTACATTTATGCCTGACTAATGCACCTAACACTATGGGCAATCTTTGGATTGTGGGAGCAAACCCACGCAGACACAAGGAGAATTTGAAGACACCACACAGACAGTCGCCCAAGGCCAGAATCGAACCCAGGTTCCTGGCATTGTGAGGCAGTAGTGCCAAACGCTGAGCATCACAGAAACTATTCCCAAAATGCACTACACCAAAGCAGGAAGAATGCAAATCATAAACTCAGAAATGATTCCAAACCTAGAGGAGAAATCAAGATCACACTCAGTCATCACTCTCATTTTATTTAGGAATAAGACTTCTGTATTTAAGCAGAAGTTGATAGCCAAGAGTAATTGCGAAGCACCGATTTACCCTAAAGATTTCTTGATCTTATACATTAGTCTGAGTGACATTGAGCAGATTGTGCTGAAAATAATCATCACAACCTAACAGAGGATCCTTTCAGCAACTGAGAACAAAAGAAAATCTGAGTATGTGCAAAATACAAATCAGAAAACTCTGCAAAATCCACAACCAATCCACCAACATGCCACTCTCTTTGAAATCACAAATGTTCACGTGCACTGTTTGGATGCTGATACACCTGCTGCATATTTCCAGTTTTTTTTTAATATTGATAAACAAAAAGATAACTGGCAAGCAAGAAAATATGTACTTACAATGAGTTGAAATGCAGCTGGGTATTTGTCCCAGCATATGCAATTAACTGCATTGTACCTGCAGGTAGACTAAAAATAATTGAATAATACCACCCACCTTAGCACTTGGAACCTGCTTCTTAATTCTCTTTGATCACTTCCAGAATTAACAGCTTTTGCCATGGATCTGAAGAAAGGAGCAGGAAGTCATTAATCTGATCGGGTTCAGAAGTGTTGAATTGAACAAACTTTTCAACTTTAAGAATTTCACAATGAACCCATGTTTCTAAATAATGTGAAACAAAACAGAAATAGACTGTCAGCATTTGTAAAGGAAACAAGTATAAAGGATGATTTGGAGATGCCAGTGTTGGACTGGGGTGTACAAAGTTAAAAGTCACACAACACCAGGTTATAGTCCAACAGGTTTAATTGGAAGCAGACTAGCTTACCTGATGAAGGAGCGTCGCTCCGAAAGCTAGTGTGCTTCCAATTAAACCTGTTGGACTATAACCTGGTGTTGTGTGATTTTTAACTAAGTATAAGGGAATCTTTCAACAGAAATTCTTGATGGTAGGGGAAAAAGAATCACTGTATTTTTCAGGTACGAATACTTTTGTGTCCCTTCATATCTTTCCTTGGTTTTTTCTTCTTTATCATCTGTTGCCCTGTACAATTTGTCAATTTTAGTGATCGATCAATGTATAGGGAGCAATTGTAAACTGGATGCATTTGGGTCAGTGGAATATGAAAATATTTTTGAACTTAAACCCCATCCTGACCATGTCCAATCTAATGGGGATAGGACAGGAGTCAGGTTCGTCATTTAATTATTAAAATGAAGCTTCATGCCTCAGAGATAATTGGGGCTCTTTCCGGGGTAGGTGGGACCTCTATAAGCAGGATGGTCTTCATCTGAACCAGAGGGGTACCAATATCCTGGGGGGAACCAATATCCTGGGGGGAAATATCGCTAAGGCTATTGGGGTGTGTTTAAACTAATCCAGCAGGGGGGTGGGAACCAAAATTGTAGTTCGAGTATAGAAAAGATTGAGAGTAGGTAAGTCCGAAATCAAGTCTCAGGGACGCAAGATGGGACCAGCAAGCAAGAAGTTGGTTTGAAGTGTGTCTACTTCAACGACAGGAGCATCTGGAATAAGGTGAGTGAACTTGCAGCATGGGTTGGCACCGGGGACTTCGATGTTGTGGCCATTTCGGAGACATGGTTAGAGCAGGGACAGGAATGGTTGTTGCAGGTTCCAGGATTTAGATGTTTCACTAAGAACAGAGAAGATGGTAAAAGAGGGGGAGGTGTGGCATTGTTGGTCAAGGACAGTATTACAATTGCAGAAAGGATGTTTGGGGACTCGTCAACTGAGGTAGCATGGGCTGAGGTTAGAAACAGGAAAGGAGAGGTCACCCTGTTGGGAGTTTTCTATAGACCTCCGAATAGTTCCAGAGATGTAGAGGAAAGG
>NC_057734.1:33708566-33709662 GCF_004010195.1 Chiloscyllium plagiosum
TGGAGCTTATTCAAGGAAAAGCTCCTGTGTGTCCTAGATAAGTACGTACCTGTCAGGCAGGGAGGAAGCTGTAGAGCGTGGGAGCCATGGTTTACAAAGGAAGTGGAATCTCTGGTCAAGAGGAAGAAGAAGGCTTATGTTAGGATGAGATGTGAAGGCTCAGTTAGGGCGCTTAACAGTTACAAGGCAGCCAGGAAAGACCTAAAGAGAGAGCTCAGAAGGGCCAGGAGGACACATGAGAAGTTGTTGGCAGATAGGATCAGGGTAAACCCTAAGGCTTTCTACAGGTATTTAAGGAATAAAAGAATGACGAGAGTAAGATTAAGGCCAATCAAGGATAGTAGTGGGAAGATGTGTGTGGATTCAGAGGAGATAGGGGAAGCACTAAATGAATATTTTTCGACAGTATTCACTCTAGAAAATGACAATGTTTTCAAGGAGAATACTGAGATACAGGTTACTAGACTAGGTGGGATTGAGGTTCACAAGGAAGAGGTATTAGAAATCCTGCAGAGTGTGAAAGTAGATAGATCCCCTGGGCCGGATGGAATTTATCCAAGGATCCTCTGGGAAGCCAGGGAAGAGATTGCCGAGCCTTTGGCATTGATCTTTACATCGTCATTGTCTACAGGAATAGTGCCAGAAGACTGGAGGATGGCAAATATGGTTCCCCTGTTCAAGAAGGGGAGTAGAGACAACCCTGGTAATTATAGACTAGTGAGCCTTACTTCAGTTGTTGGTAAAGTGTTGGAAAAGGTTATAAGAGAGAGGATTTATAATCATCTAGAAAAAAATAATTTGGCTAGGGATAGTCAGCACGGTTTTGTGAAGGGTAGGTCGTGCCTCACAAACCTTATTGAGTTCTTTGAGAAGGTGACCAAACAGATAGATGAGAGTAAACCGGTTGATGTGATGTTTTTGGATTTCAGCAAGGCATTCGATAAGGTTCCCCACAATAGGCTATTGTACAAAATGGGGAGGAATGGGATTGTGGGAGATATAGCAGTTTGGATCAGTAATTGGCTTGCTGAAAGAAGACAGAGGGTGGTGGTTGATGGGAAATGTTCATCCTGGAGTCCAGTTACTAGTGATGTAC
>NC_057734.1:33709920-33732461 GCF_004010195.1 Chiloscyllium plagiosum
ACTTGGAGTATTGTGTACAGTTCTGGTCACCGCATTATAAGAAGGATGTGGAAGCTTTGGAAAGGGTGCAGAGGAGATTTACTAGGATGTTGCCTGGTATGGAGGGAAGGTCTTGAGGAAAGGCTGAGGGACGTGAGGCTGTTTTCGTTAGAGAGAAGAAGGTTGAGAGGTGACTTAATGGAGACATATAAGATAATCAGAGGGTTAGATAGGGTGGATAGGGAAAGCTATTTTCCAAGTATGGTGATGGCAAGCATGAGGGGGCATAGCTTTAAATTGAGGGGTGATAGATATAGGACAGATGTCAGAGGCCGTTTCTTTACTCAGAGAGTAGTAAGGGTATGGAATGCTTTGCCTGCAATGGTAGTAAATTTGCCAACTTTAAGTAAATTTAAGTCGTCATTGGACAAGCATATGGACGTACATTCGGCGCAACATCGAGGGCCGAAGGGCCTGTACTAGAACATACTAGGGCATGTTCTATGTTCTGTGTTCTATCTTCCAGGTTTCTTCTGGGAATATAAGCAGTCAAAGGGAAGCGAGGGTAAGTTTCATGGAGAAGGTTGCCTCTACAGCACTCTGCAAGCCAGAGACAACAGATAAGCATCTTCCCAGTCCACTACCTAATTGTTTTTCCTGACCTCTGCAGAAAAATCCATCACTAACCTTCATTTCAGATGGAACATCACCCTCCCAACTCCTTAGGATGAAAAATAAGAAGCTCAGCCCCACCAACTATAGCTGCCCAAAGTTTGATGATGATGTTAGAGACATTACCTCCCTGAGGTCAGACTCATCACTATCCCAAGGTAAGACATCAGGTCAGAGACTGGCCCACACTCTGGGACACGCAACGTGACCACCTACGAGTTTCAGACCCCACCCCGCCCCATTCCACGAACACAACCACAGGTTCCCTCCTAATCCCTAAACCTCTGCCCAACATATAAAGACAGGAAAGCAGATGTAAGCCATCTGTTCTTCCATCAAATAGAATCATGGCTGAAACAAACAATGAAAATGCAGGTCTGGTAACTGTTATGGAGAGAGAAAAGCACAGTTCACATTTCGAGTCTGGTATGACTTTTCTTCAGAACTGAAAAGTGACAGAATTTTTTAAATGTACTTTTGACAGAGGCAGAGGAAGATAGAGACCCAGTACAAAGGACAAAAGGGTTGTTAATTGTGGTGAAAGAGAGAGAGATATGCATTAATGTGTGAAAGTGAGAAAATAATTTGTCTTTACTAAGTAAACAAGACAAGGCTGTGGGTGTAGAGGGGTTGAAACATGTAGAGTAGGCATGATATGGTCAGCTGTGAAGTTATGGAATTCAATGTGGAGAGTTCAAGGCTGTAAGTGGCTCAGAGGTGTTACTCCTCAACCTTGCATTGTGTTTTGTTGGAACGCTGGACAGAAATGGTAATATGAAAGCAACGTGACTTATTGAAATGGCAAGCGACTGAGAGGTCAGGGTCATTCCTACCTGCAGAGAGGTAACCCAGTCTAAGTCAGTCTCACCGATGTAAAGGAAACTGCCTTGTGTGAAGAGAATATAGTAAACTAGAAGTACAAGTGAAATGCTTCTTCACCTGGAAGATAGGTTTGGGGCTTGGACAATGGGAGGGATCTATTTGTGTTTTGAATTTCACATTCCCATCAACCCACAACCTCTGATGCCCAGACCTAACAAGAATCTAACTACCTTGGCCTGAAAAATATTTAATGGACCCCACCCCATCACGTTCTAAGACAGAAAGTTCCAATGACACAAAGCCCTCAGAGAAAAATGTTATTTTTTTCGATATAAAATCCTATATATTTGACCCTAAATAATTGGAGCGAAATAATTTGACCCTATTATAGTTGATCCTAAACATATAACAGTGTCCTCCCTAATTCTGGACTCACTCACAAAGGGTAACATCCTTTCTCTGCCAGCTTGCTCAATCATTCAGGAATTTATACAATTCCGTGAAGTCACCCCTTACTCTTCAAAACTCCAACGGAATCAAGCTAAGTCTGTTCAGCCTTTCCTCAAAAGAAAACCCTTTTGTTTCAGAATGCTCAAGTCTTAATCAGACTGGTGCTGGAAACATACTAACATTAAAACTGCACATCAAATGTCAAAATGCTTTTCCCCTCCTTTACACCTCCCTCTTCGCAAAATCTGGACAGAGGCAAATGCGCAGACAAATTGTAAAGCTATGCTAACAAAACAAAGCTGTATAAGGCCAGAAGATCATAGGACACAGGAGCAGATGTAAACCTTTCAACCCATTGAGCTTGCCTCACCTTTCGCGAAAGTCATGGCTGACCTGATGATTCTCAACTCCACTTTCTTGTCTATTCCCTTTATGCCTCTACAGACTCCAAACCTCTCTGTCTCAGCCTTGAATATTCACAATGGCTCGGCCTCAACAGCTCTCTGCTGTAAAACATTCCATAGATGTACCACCCTCACAGAAGAAATTGCTCATCTGTCTTAAATGAGTAACTCCTTACTCTGGAGATTATACCCTCTGCTCCTAGACTTTCCCACAAGGGGGAACAACATTTCTCTATGTACCCTGTAAAGCCTCCTAAGAATCTTACATGTTTCAATGAAGTCACCTCTCACTATACAAAGCTCCAATGAGTACAAGCCCAATCTACTAAATCGTCCTTATAAGAGGACCCCTCCCAATCAATGATCAATCTAGTGAACCTCCTCTGGACGGCCTCCAATGTCACAAAGGTCTACAGCACAGAAAAAGGTCTTTCAGAATATTAAGGACCAGTCAAAAACAACTACCTCTCTATTCTAATCCTGGTTTCCAGCACTTGCCCATTGCCTTGTATGCTTTGACATCGCAAGTGTACATCCAAATACTTCTTAGTATAATTTCTTAGATAGGGGGTCCAAAACTTCAATGATGTGGTCTAACCAGTTCAGCAATTGTCTTTTTTGCTAAACTCCTTTCTCAGCTAACTGTGCCTCGTTCCTTTGTAATTACCCTTATTTGGGTTGTAGCCCAGTTGTTTCCAGTTCAAGTCTCCCTGTCTCAAACTTGAATGCTAAATTTTAACCAGGTTATGGTCACTGTTTCCTATAAGATCTTTTACTGGAAAATAAGTTATTAAACCTACTGCATTACATGTTACCAGATCCAAAATAGACAAATTCCTGGTTGGATCCACAAAAAGTTGTTCCAGGAAACTGTCCATACATTCTATGATTTCTTCCACATGGCTAACTCTGCCAATTTGATTTTCCAAAGATTACAAAGTTAAAAATTAAGATCTCTCTTTTCATATCTGATTTCAGATAAAATAGTATTGTATTTGGATTTTAGATTTACCTTTCATGCAAAACTAAAAATAAACTTAAATGAATGCAAATTTTCAGGCCTTACAATCAAGCTATGACATAATTTCAGATTCTGAACAGTTAAGAAACTGTTATGAAACCAGTTAATACCAAAGATTTTCCATCCAGCAAAGATATAGAGGACAAGTGTTTGGCCTATATAGTGGTGCTATGTAGAGTGGATGAGATGTTGTAAGCAAAAAGAAAAGTATAACATAAATGGCATCTAGCTCACATTTCAGTGTGAGCAGTACTTGTGGCTTACCCTTATCTTGTCTGCTTGTGTAATTCCTTAAATGCTTGAATACCACTGGTTAAAAAAACTTAATTAAATTCAAATTCCTGTAGCAAGTCAGCCAACACCCAGAGCCACATGAAAGTCCTATCTTAAACATTTTAAGGAGGTGGGATACTAATTTCTTCCCCTCTTCATTTATGAAAGACAATCTCAGCTTTAAAGACATCAAACACATGGAAATGGAAGAGCTTCCTGAATCAGTGCCATTTTATCATAAACAATATTTATGGTGTTACCATTGCACTCTGCGCAATAACATAATAATACCCAGTGGATGTGGTCTATCTAGACTTTCAAAAGGCCTTTGATAAGGTGCCACACGGGAGGCTGCTGAGCAAGGTGAGGGCCCATGGTGTTCGAGGTGAGCTGCTGGGATGGATTGAGGATTGGCTGTCTAACAGAAGGCAGAGAGTTGGGATAAAAGGTTCTTTTTCAGAATGGCAGCCAGTGACGAGCGGTGTCCCGCAGGGTTCGGTGCTGGGGCCACAGCTGTTCGCATTATATATTAATGATTTGGATGAGGGAACCGGGGGCATTCTAGTGAAGTTTGCCGATGATACGAAGTTAGGTGGACAGGCAGGTAGTACTGAGGAAGTGGGGAGGCTACAGAAGGATCTAGACAGGTTGGGAGAGTGGTCCAGGAAATGGCTGATGGAATTTAACGTGAGCAAGTGCGAGGTCTTGCACTTTGGCAAAAAGAATAAAAGCATAGACTACTTTCTAAATGGTGAGAAAATTAATAAAGCCAAAGCACAAAGGGATCTGGGAGTGCTAGTCGAGGATTCTCTAAAGGTAAACATGCAGGTTGAGTCCGTGATTAAGAAAGCGAATGCAATGTTGTCTCTTATCTCAAGAGGGTTGGAATATAAAAGCAGAGATGTACTACTAAGACTTTATAAAGCTCTGGTTAGGCCCCATTTGGAGTACTGTGTCCAGTTTTGTTCCCCACACCTCAGGAAGGACATACTGGCACTGGAACGTGTCCAGCGGAGATTCACACGGATGATCCCTGGAATGACAGGTCTAACATATGAGGATACTGGGATTGTATTCGTTGGAGTTTAGAAGATTAAGGGGAGACTTAATAGAGACGTACAAAATAATACATGGCTTGGGAAAGGTGGATGCTAGGAAATTGTTTCCGTTAGACGAGGAGACTAGGACCCGTGGACACAGCCTTAGAATTAGAGGGGGTCATTTCAGAACAGAAATGCGGAGACATTTCTTCAGCCAGAGAGTGGTGGGCCTGTGGAATTCATTGCCACGGAGTGCAGTGGAAGCCGGGACGCTAAATGTCTTCAAGGCCGAGATTGATAGATTCTTGTTGTCTAGAGGAATTAAGGGCTACGGGGAGAATGCGGGTAAGTGGAGCTGAAATGCGCATCAGCCATGATTGAATGGCGGAGTGGACTCGATGGGCCGAATGGCCTTACTTCCACTCCTATGTCTTATGGTCTTATGGTCTTAACATGCTTTGGCTAGTTTGATTGTGGTGGGATCTACAGCAAGAGGTATGGGGATTTCAATAAGTACATGTGCAAAACCAAACAATTAAATAATTCTTACAGTTTAGTGTAATTTTAAGACATGCATTGGGAAGACTGAGTCAATAGATTTTGGATCAGTGGTGCTGGAAGAGCACAGCAGTTCAGGCAGCATCCAAGGAGCTTTGAAATCGACATTTCGGGCAAAAGTCAATATATTTGTTTGTTTGAAAAGGAACCTGTCCTTGAAAACCAAATTCACAAGAACTGTTAAAGAAAGTCCAGCAGGAATTGTCACCACCATACTGGCCTTGTAATATGCTTTGTTTTGTAAGGAGCTTGAAAAGAAAAATCACCCAGATGATTGAACATTATGGGCGGGAACTCCAGCTTCAACATACAGCAGGAAAGCAAAAAGCCCCTGAACAAAAAGTGATGAATTCACAGGCTAAAATCCCATTCACTCAATGATAATCTCACTTTTCCTCTTTATCATAGATACGGACCCAACTAACCTAAGCCTGAAGTGATCAGAGTGCAAGACAACAAGTGAAGAAGAGTTAGCAATGAAGAGCTATCAAGTGTTGCCTATTAGGTGTTGAGGAGAGCTTTCTATCCCACTAAGTGTGGATGTTTGGCCAGATTTTCATGGGAGAGTTGGGAAGATTGAGTCAGTAGATTTGTCTGTTTGAAAAGGTACCTGCCTCTGAAAGCTTTGCTCTGGGGAAGCAGGGGTGCAATGGAATCAGATGTTATCCCTAATGGAAGGTCCAAGTTGGAAACAGTCAGTGACAGGATAGAACCACAAGGGGTAAAGGGAGGAAAGCTGAGTTAAGCCTGAAACTGGGCACAATGATGATGATGCACATTGTAGCTGAGTCCATTTATTGTCATTCAGGCAGCACAGAAAGCTAAGGAGCACAGAGAGCTAAGGAGAGCTGTACTTTGGCTTCAGCATGCACTGCAATTCAATCTTGGAACTGGGAAGGATAGGAAAATGGCATCGCCTGGTTGGAAATGAACTCCTAAGGTTCTCCAGTGCATCGCTGTCGACCTTGATGCAGGAAGTGAACAGGCCGGGTGGGGAGAGAGGACCTAGAAAGCCTTCCAGATAAATTCTATGAAGATAACGAAAGCAGATCACCACCCACGTCACTGGCAGGAGGGTAGTTCTGAAGACCTGGTTTCAGGTAAAGGTAGAAAATCCCATGAGTGATCGCGAGAGAAGCTGTATTCAAAAGTATACCCATTCGTGTATCAATTTTGTTAAAGTCATTGTTTGTCAAAATCTCCTGGCTGTCCCCTTTGAACTTAAGAACGCATCAATGGGTAGAATTTTGCAAGTTCTACTTAGTTTCCTCTATGGTTGGTTAAAGTTGTGGTATAAGGATCTCTGAATCTTTCAGCCAGGTCAGCTTTCTTGACCTTGATGGTTAAGAAGCTCTTTTGCATCCATTAGTAGTCCACGAATACTCATTAACACTCCAGACTGCAAGAATTGTGTGACCAGGTACCATCTTTGTGGACAAAAATCAGGACACATGTTTGGTCAGAAACCTGCTGGCAAGGCACCTACCTTGTGGGCTTGATTTCTTTCTCCAAGTTCTGCTGAGTACAAGCTTCTTCATCGACTTAGGCTCTTTCATTACCAACTGAGATAAGGTGGGGTGAGGGGAAATGGGGAAACTGGTGAAATCCACATTGATCCTGTGTGATTGAAGTGGCCCAAGGTGGAAGATGAGGCATTCTTTCTCCAGGCATCAAGTGGTTAGGATTTGGCAATGGAGGACGCCCAGAACCTACATGTCTTTGGCAGAGTGGGAGGGGGAGTTAAAGTGTTCAGCCATGGGGATTTGGGTTGGTTGGTGTGGGTGTCCCAGAGGTGTTCTCTGAAATGATCTGCAAGTTGGTGTCCTGTCTCCCCAGTGTAGAGGAGACCACACTGGATGCAACAGATGCAGTAAATGAAGTGTGTGGAGGTACAAGTAAATTTCTGTCGGATGTGGAAGGATCCTTTGAGGCCTTGGATGGAGGTGAAGGGGGAGGTATGGGCACAGATTTTGCATTTCCTGTGATAGCAGCAGAAGGTACCAGGAGGGGTGGGTGGTTTGGTGAGGGGCATGGACCTGGCAAGGGAATTGCGAAGGGAATGGTCTCTCGAAATGCAGATAGGGTGTGGAGAGATCTGTTTGTAGGTGGCGGAAATGGTGGCAGATGATGCGATATGTCTGGAGGTTGATGGGGTGGAAGGTGAGGCCCGGGGTGGGAGGAGTTTCTGTCCTTGTTGCATTGGGAGAGGTGGGGTTCAAGGGCGGAAGTACAGGAAGTGGAGGAAATGTGCTGGAAGGCATCGTCAACCACGTAGGAGGGGATATTGCGCTGGAGGACATTTTTGAAAGGAGGGGGCAGCTGAAGGGAGGTATAGACTCCTCAGCCCAATTTTATTTCGCCAGTGGATTAATGCATCCATGATTCAAGGTGTGGAGTGAATGATCCCACAATCTCATATCTGGCAGATACAGACTGTTCGGCTGCACAGGGAAGCTGCCAATTGTTCTTTGGAGACACCCATGTGTTTACATGCTGGAGCCATATCAATCGGACAGAATGTTTGCAAACTCCTCTCTCTTTCACTCCAATCTGCACATGACCTCCGGCATCTCTGCCAGATGATGAACCCCCCCCCACCCCCCTTCCCTCTGTAACTCGTGAATGACTGTGTCCAGATGTTCACCATCTGTACAGGGGTCAGCAATGGACCTGTTCTCCAGCAGTCCTCCAAGTGTCGAAGACCTCAGTCATTTTGTTGCCTCCCCCCCCCCACCTCTCACTGCAGGCCTGTAATAGTGCTGTGCTCACCAGAATGTGACCCTGAGCTTACTCTAGATAGAGTGGTGAATGTATCTGCATTGGAGGTGGGTGGGGAGGAAAGACCTGACAGTGCATCTTCTGAGACTAGTGTCTTAGAAGATCTCTGTGGTGGTGATAGTGGAGGGGGAGGAGGAGGAGGAAGGTATCCTGGCTTTGGGAGTGGGAAGCTGGACAGAGACAGAGAAAGGTTTATTACTGTTGCAAATGGCCGCTCTTAGTCAACATTTCATTAAGACACTGATGTTTGAGGTGGAATTAGGAGTAGGAGATTGGAGGCTCACAGATTGGCTGCAGATACCCAATCACATTTTGGTCTCAGACACATTTTTGTTGCTTGCCTGCCATCTCAATGGTCAGCTCCTGCATGGGGGTCAGGAGCCTAAGTCAGTCAACTGCACCCTGCCTACGCACCTTGACACTTATTGTGCATGTATTTCTCTTGAGAAGAATTAAGAGATGTTAGTACGAGTACAAGAGCACCGTTCCTGCATTCCAAATCGAGATGCTAATCCCTGAAGCTGTGATTGTGGGATTTAGTAGTGAGAAAAAGAACATGTCAAATGGGGAAGTTAGGTGTTAAAGGGTTCAGGATGATTCAGTGTCATCATCGAGCTGCAGTTGTTGAAAAACAATGAAGTACTTTATGACAGGAATGCCTGACACTTTATAAAAATATCAAATGTTCCTCTAACTGTGTAAAAAAGTCAGTGAGCTGATGGTGCACAAGCACCTAAGTGGTCTAGCTACTTTTATGTTTTGAATGTAAACCCTGGCAGATGTGAGAGAGTCAGGTGCAGTGTGGTTCAATAGGCTACGTTGGTGGATATTATAGAAACATCGAGGTATACAACACGGAAACAGATCCTTCAGTCCAACTTGTCCATGCCAATGAGATTTCCTAAATTAAACTAGTCCCATTTGCCAACATTTGGCTCATATTGCTCTAAACCCTTCCAATTCAAATACCCATATCGATTGCATGTGAGGGAGCTGAGGCTGATGCCTGGCATTCAGTACTGTGTAGGCTAGCCCTGTGCAGTGGCAACATTAGGACCATAGGAACAGCAGTAGGCCATTCAGCCTGCCCCACCATCCAATATGACCATCGTTGCCGAAACACTTCAACATCTTTAATCCATACCATTCCTATAATCGTGTACGCCATTGCATTACAATGCCCGAAAGGTCGTTTTACTGCTCCTCGGATGCTGCCTGAACTGCTGTGCTTTTCCAGCACCACTCTAATCTAGATTGCATTACAATACTAATACTTTTTTGTAGAAACATGAAGCATTCAATAGACATATATCGTGTGGGAGTGTCATGGTCCATTCACCCTCTTGCGGCACTGGGATCAGGTTCTCTTGAGTTTCCCACCTCTATCCAGGCTACCTCTCAGTGTCAGGATAGCTTCCTGTTGCCATCCCTCAGAAAATAAAATTTACCTCTCTTCTTTGGAATCAGAAGTCAAATGACATCAGGTTATAGTCCAACAGATTGATTTGAAATCGTAAGCTTTGACAGTGCTGCTCCATCATCAGGTGAAGTCTTCACCTGGTGTCAAGCGCCTTCTGGCTTTGTGCATCCCAGTCCAACACCAACGCTCCCACATCACCCGATCTTCAGGCAGACCTACTAGGGAAGGGTTGTTGAAAGGTGATGTGGACCTGTCCCTGGTGTCTCTCATTTCCAGGGATGGGTGGGGCTGATGAACAGAGGTTGAGTGGTACTCCTGGCTTGCAAACCGAAGTGGAGTCCAGGAATCTTTTTAAACATGGCACCTGGACGTTCCAGTGCCGATGATCCTGATGGAGGCAGAATATGTCACCCACCTCCCCATAATATGTGCTAAGGACATAGAGGCGAAGGAAAACCCAAACTACCCTTAAGCAGATATATCTCCTGCTTTTAAGCGAACCTCCCCAAAGAATCCATTAAATTGAGACTCTGCCCAACAAGTTGAACTAATGAACAATCAGACCCTAAAGGAGGCTTGTGTGTTGTATCCCTTAAAAATCCATACATATAGTATCAGATTACTCAGGCAAAATTCACATACAGCAGGCTCAGAACGATGCACAACAGCTGATGATAAAATGCATTTGGATAATACAATGCAAGTCACCTTGAAACGAAAGCCCAGAAATATCCAGAAAACTGACTTATACCCTTGTTGAACCTTTGAATTACAAGGGATCAGCACGTCTTGCTGTCAGCTTGGGGTAAACCCATTATAATCAGCTGAGAGCTTTTTAAACAAAAGCAGAAAGTGCAGCAGTACCTCAGCATTATGCAGAGAAAGCCAAAGTTAATGATCTGGGTCCAGTGAACCTTCTTCAGTTTTATTTTTGTGTTGAACTCCCTGCAACACCCTTTCCAGGTATGCTCGGCACCCACGGTTCTTTCCAAGAGATTTTCAAGTGCTGGGATTGATGGATGGGTGTGAAAGATTAATAAATTTCTGGCATAGTGCAGTTACATGTGTTACTCACTTATGTTTGAGTACCTCAAATTTTATCCCAGATACTTGCTTTACCACAATTATGCAAGCAATTCCGTTTTGTCATGATAAAAATCCAGGCCTGAGGTGGGCTAGCTAAGGACTTGATCAAACAAGCTGGGTTTCGAGATTCTACAGAAAAGGCAGAAGGAAAGGGGGCACGCTATTTGGAGGGAATTCCAGAGTATGACAGTTTGGTGGCTGGAGGCATAGCTATTCACACGGCAAAGAAAGCGAGCTGCATAAGAGGCCAGGGTTTGAAGAAGAGAGAGAGAATCTGAGGAAGGATTGAAAGCCTGTGGGAGGTTTCAGAGATATGTGGGACAATGGCCATGAATGAATTAAAATAGGAGGATGAGAATTTGAATAGGAGGCATCAGTAACCAACAACAAAATGTACCGCAGCAAGGGGGACATTAGTTAGGCTACTGTTGGAATATTGCGTGCAGTTCTGGTCTCCTTCCTATCAGAAAGATGTTGTGAAACTTGAAAGGGTTCAGAAGAGATTTACAAGGATGTTGCCAGGGTTGGAGGATTTGAGCTATAGGGAGAGGCTGTTTTCCCTGGAGCGTCGGAGGCTGAGGAGTGACCTTATAGAGGTTTACAAAATTATGATGGACATGGATAGGGTAAATAGGCAAAGTATTTTCCCGAGGCTCCGGGAGTCCAGAACTAAAGGGTGAGAGGGGAAAGATATAAAAGAGACCTAAGGGGCAACATTTCCACACAGAGGGGGGTAAGTGTATGGAATGAGCTGCCAGAGGATGTGATGGAGGCTGGTACAATTGCAACACTTAAGAGGCATTTGGATAGGTATATGAATAGAAAGGATTTGGAGGGATATGGGCTGGGTGTTAGATTGGGTTGGGATATCTGGTCGGCATGGACGGGTTGGACCGAAGGGTCTGTTTCCATGCTGTACATCTCTGTGACCGGATTGGCATAATTTGATATGAGAAACAAAGTTCTGAAAGTGCTGAAACTACGACATGTGGCAGAAGCAAAACCAGCTACAGGGCATGGGAGTCTGGTGGCACTAAAGGCAATGATGGAGCCAAGCTAAATTTCCTGTGTGCAAGTAAATGGTCTTTGTGATTGACAGGATCTGATCCTTGGATAAAGTGGTCCAAATGACATGCTGTGTTTTGGGTTTCCATGTTATATTTCACCCTTAGCTGGTAGCGTCAAGTGTTGTGCTCATTGGTTCTCTTAACGTGGCAACAATGTTGAAAAATAAACTTGGAGCAGCATATGGCAATCTGTGCCTGACAGGGATGTTTGAGAATTATAACAACTCATATAAGTAGCTTGATAGCAAATTATAATTTGAAAGTACAGTAAATCACCTTATTTAATAAATCTAAAGAAATGAGCAATTATAGTGAAAGTATTTAAGATTGCTTGTGTTGCTTTGCCAGTAACTAGTTTAACAAGGCAAGTGCTTTTGTCCAAGTCAACTAAATTAGCAATGCAAGGTGAAAATACTGTAATTCAGATATTTCACAGCCCTTTCTAAGATATCTGTGCTAGCAATGTCAGTAGTAACCTGTACGCTCCTAATTCAAGACCAGAACAATTTCTAAACTATTGTGAAATTCTATCTTGAGCTGCAGCATCAGATTTTTAAAAGGGCTGAAAAGAAAATCTGTTTTCCATTTTGTTTATACAAAAACTCAGGCTTTGTATGTTATGTTTCACTTTTAGCAGCAGGCAAGGTTTTGGGTTCAGTGCCTCCTTTTAACATGAACTCTTTTTATGGAAAAAGAGAAAGCCTCTCTTTTTGATAACACTTGCCCATTGAACGAAAATACAGAGAAGCAGGAAACTCCCTTTCTGGGTTTCTGGTGAAAAGGGCTTAATCTTTGTTTTCAATATTGTGGAGGCCCCACCCTGCATCTCAGCAAACTCCCACAATGCTATGAGATGTCTGCACTCCCCAAAGTCCAGTCTCTTGAGTATCCTTGATTTTAACCACTTCACTCTAAAAAGTCCCCCTAAAAAGCTTTCCCCCTTTAAGATGCTCTTAAAAGCCTTACATTTGACCAAGACTTTAACCATGTACCTTAACTTCTCCTTATCTGAGATTCTGTCAAAATTTTATTGGTTAAAATGCCCCTGTGAAGTGCCAGTGAACATTATCAATGATACGTAAATACGAGCAGCTACTGTTGTCTTGACTACCCCTGTGCCCATGACACAGTCTAAGTGAAGCAAATCAAAATAATACCTTGCTGAGGTGTAACCATCATCAATCAGCTGATCAACAGTACTGAGAACCCATAAGATAGAAGCTCCTGCTTACCCAGCACCATCCAGTGAGCTGGAATGTCACTATCAAGCTTTGTGATAGGCTGGGAAGCTCACCTGTCAGCTGTAACCAAGCTGATTGGTGAAGTAAGATTGTTGTCTCAGAGAAGGGGCGCTGAGTTAGTCAACACCTAATATGCTTGTCCTCACACTTAACCTCAAAAAGGGAAATTTTCAAGCGCTGTGCAAAATAAGGGTGAAATTACATCCCAACAAACTGCTTTCGCTTGTAGCCTGAATAAAGCAGTTTTTAAATTACTTTGTAAGGTCAATAAATTATTTCTCTATGTATGAAAAGAACTGCAGATGAAGTTCAAATGTCATTTTTAAGCAGCTCTCTTTAGGAAGTTAGTTCTTAATCGCTTCCCTGCTTCAAAAAATAAACTAATCAATTCCCATGTAAAAGTACTGAAAGCCTGGATGAATCTGGCAGGAAAAAGGGATCAAAGACAGGGAATAATGCTTTGATCTGGAAGTCTTGGTTAGGCAGAACTGACCTTCTGAAAGATGTTCCACATGCAAAACCATTTCCATTTACAACAACCAAAGATATCACAGTCAATTACTAAACTTCATCTTTAGCTTTATTTGCTGCAATCCAAACATCTTTAAAACATACTTTTCAAGTGAATATATGAATTATCTTGGTGCTGAATTTGCAGACGAGAGCGAGCATGAGGATAGCATTTTCTATTCAAACAATTTGCTGTAAAAAAGAAATACATACATGTGCAACCTACTGTAGCGAGAAAAAAGTCTTTCCTCGACTTTACTCCTTTAAGGTATTGATTTAATAATATTCAAAAGGAATAGAGTGAACAGAAATTTTATAGCTACTGAATATTTCAGTGTCTAGAAAAGAAAAGCATCGATCACTGCACTTAGCTATTGCATGAACATTTCAACCAGGTAAATTACACCAACACTTTGAAATAGATCATATTTAATAGTTTATAATAAGAGTAACATTCTGCTAGTGTTGAGTGCAATGTATCTGCTTACTTCTCTGACTGGATATCAACCATGTACCATCACCTTGATTTTCAAAGATGCAACTTTACCCAATCACATTTATAACTAAATTAATTTACCACCCAAGTACATAAAGTTCCTCAAGGGCTCTTATGTTACGCTGGTTGTCTCCCTACCTCTAGACCAGGACACCCGGGTTCCATGCCCACCTGTTCCAGAGGTGTGTGAGAACATCCCTGACCAGGTTGATTAGAAAATTGGTTAGCAAGTTCCAATCCTGTCATGAGTTGACACAGGCCCACACCAGAAGCTGCCCATAATTTGACATACTACAGTCATTCACAAAACATTTACGTGACGGCTAGTTTAGGAAACCGAAAATCTTACCCACACTAAAGTTGGTCGAACTAACATTGCAATAAAGAAATAAGAAATTTACAAATAGATATGGATGAGTTTGGTGAATGAGCCAAACGTTGGCAGATAAAGTTTAATGTGGATAAGTGTGATGTTACCCATTTTGGTCGGAAGAACACAAAGACAGCTATCATCTAAATGGTGACAAACTTCAAAATGTTTCCATGCAGAGGGATCTAGGTGTCCTCCTGCATCACTCACAGAAAGCTAACATGCAGGAACAGCAGATATTAGCAGGCAAATGGAATGTTATCATTTATTGCTCAAGGAATGAAAGATAAAAACAGAAAGGTGTTGTTGCAATTGTGTAAGGCATCGGTGAGACTGCATCTAGAGTTCAGCATACAGCTTTGGTCCCCTTTACTTGAGGCACATGATCGAATTGAAGGCAGTTCAGAGAAGGTTTGTGAGATTAATTCCAGAGATGAAAGTTGTCTCATGAGGACAGATTGAGCAGTTTAGGTCTATACCCATTAGAGTTCAGAAGGATGAGGTGTACAAGATGCTAAGGGGCATTGACAAATTAGATGCCGAGCATATATTTCCTCTTGTGGAGAAATCTAAAATGAGAGGTCCTAGTATTAGGCCAAAGGGAATAGATTTCAAACAAAGATGAGGAGGAATTAGTTCTCTCAAAGGTCATGAATTGGAAGATATTGGAACACTAAATAAATGTAGGGAAAAGATAGACATATTTAGTTAGTAATCATGTAACGGGTAACGGTGGGCAGGCAGGAAAGTGGCGTTGAGGGTATTCATATGTTCAATAGAAAGTGGTCCTCTCAAGTTGGCACAGCTGAAGCAGAGAATTGCAAACTTCACTTTAATTTAACCATGCTACTTCTGAGCTGGAATTGATTCAGGCACAATGTCCACAAAGGAAAATGTTCAGCTTCCCATCATTGGCAAAGCTCCCAAATATCAGACTGAAAAACATAGAAAATGTATAAAGCTATCTCATTCATGTTGAGCTGTCTCAACTCATGACGGTCTTTGAACAAACCTAATCTGCTGTTCTTATTTTATAAATTTTCCAATGTTTATAGTCAATCATTTCAGATGTAGTCAGCCTCCTGCAATCCATGTATGCCTGATGTGCTAATAAATGAGAATTTGGGAGCAGTTTTGTACCACAGTTTAATGAGTGCATTTGACTTTGAGCCTTTAACAGTTAGAAAGTGAATGAACAGGAAGAAGAATAGTTTCATCACAGTTTCAAAATAGAAAAATTCAGACTCTACTGTTCTATGTGTTCTTTATTAGATTTTATGCAAGATACTGTGACAATGCAGAAAAGATCAGGACATCAACTTTACATAAATTGGAAACATGATCATATTTAAATCCTGCTGTGAATACTCTTCACTTGGATAAGTTGTCAGCTAACCATTTTCAAAACATTGGCTCAAACAAACTGAATTATAGAAATGGATTAACCTGTATGGTGGCTCAGTGGTTAGCACTGCTGCCTTACAGCACTAGGGTCCCAGGTTCAATTCCAGCCTTGGGTGACTATCTGTGTGGAGTTTGCACATTCTCCCTGTGTCTGTGTGGGTTTCCTCCCACAGTCCAAAGATGTGTAGGTTAGGTGAATTGGTCATGTTAAGTTGCCCATAGTGTTAGGTGTATTAGTCAGAGGGAAATGGGTCTGGGTGGGTCACTCTTTGGAGGGTTGGTGTGGACTAGTTGGGCTGAAGGGCCTGTTTCCACACTGTAGGGAATCTAATCTACATGTCTGTAATTTTCAGCCATATATGTCAATAATATTCCACAAGCCAATTCTGCAAGTAAATGCGCATGGTTATGCAATTGATCTTCTTCTTTTAAAAACACAATGTAACAAATGATATCTTCAAAACTTTTTTGAGTTATATACCTATGTTAGAGCTGAGCTCATCAACAATTATCACTCAGTAAATTTTTAATGCTGATGGTGCAATAAATGCAACCGTTCTAAGGCCTATGTCCCAAACTATGGTCTAATTCTTGGACAATTTCATTTGGCAGTTTCAGCTGATTCCAAATGTAGGCTGACAATCGCTATTCCATTATTCAAGAGCCTCCCTGATAGTTCAGAAGTAATTCCATGATGTGAGCCTGAGGCTGTTTTGTATGTTTGCAGTTGATAACTTGTAATTTTTGAGGAATCCATCATTTTCAACTCATACATACAAAAACGGGTTTCAAAATCTGAGTGATAAAACATTGTCAAGTTGGAAACTTGCTGGACGTTTTGAAAGGTTAATATTACTGAATTACAGGGATTACATTGTGACCTTAAGAATTTTAAGGACCTATAGTCCAAGAAAGTGTAGTGTTTGTGAATAAGCATGTTTATACAGCCTCTCTCCAAGCCCCTGTTGCCATTCCTTCCAGAAATAAATCCAGTTGCCTTCTGGACCCACTTATTTAGTCTGCTTCAAATGCCTTCCCTTGATGCACTTCCACATATATTACATTTTGTGTAAAACTTGCATGATTAAGTTTTTATTCCTACTGAATGACATTTGCTTGTATTTGTATAATGTGCACATTAAATAATTTGCCAGAATCAACTTTGTCTTCTCTGTCTAATCCTGTGAATTTCAAAGAGACCACCTTGACAGCTTACCTCTTTCAAGATAAAGTTTGTATTGCTAATTTATCCACCTGATTAACATTTAAATAGAATATATTTTGGCATGCTACCAATGTTTCCCACTCTGGACTTCAAACACTATTTTTATCCATCTTTTATAGTTACCCAGACAACAGTCTCTAAAAAATGCTAATAATAGATTGACATAGCTAATCATCATAATTTTTAATCATTATTGTTGTTATCACTTCTGGTCTAATTCATGTAGCTGAGGGCTCCATGCATCTACTTCTTCCAATCTTTGATATATTACTTGTACTTGAAAAGACAGGGTGTGGTTCCCTAAGCACTGGCAGGATAACTGAGGTCAGTGGCATTACAGTCACATCAGGTCCAGCTTATTCAACTTCCATATGGACACAAACAGACCCTCTACCCTCTCCTAGATAGTCATGATGCCCCAGGCAACAACATAGCGATACTGCCCAACTACCCAAAAACCTTACATTGTCTAAGATTGGCGGAAAATCAAAACAAAAACTCAGGCCACTTAGGGGAAAAGGAATAGAAAAGATTCTCTGACTCCTTTAGGTTATTGAAGCACAAGGCAGACCACAGTGGTATAATACAGGGTAACTACCTTCAGGCTGAGGTCATCTCCATCTCATTCAGAACCAAGACCAACTTCCTCTTGGATGCAGTGAATCATGAGCCTACAATTATTCTCTGCGAAAAAACAAGTGTCTCATATCCAACTTAGTTCTGTCCTGATGTAACTTTTAACTGGAAGCCCCAGTTCATCCAAGCCTACTGGTTCACATAAAAATTATTTCATAAACCGTGATCAAACTTCTCTTGTGTCTACATTTTTCTAATATTGAGGGACCCAGCTCTTTGAGCCCCTCTAGCAACTAACATAAAATTTGAAGTCATCTTGTTGCCTTCTTTCAGTATTCCACACATTGTGAGATGATCAAAATTAGACAGCGTATTCTAAGGCCTCATTAAGATTGGCATGCTTTACTTTGTAGTGAATTGTCCTGCATAGAAAATTTTTAGCAACAGCATTGCAGGAGAAAGGTCATTTACCATCTCCACTCCACACAGGCATATGTCGCCATCTTTTTTCTGTCACCCCACATTCACTCCATGTCTTCTACTGCACACATCTCCCACCAAGGCTCATGCTACTGTTCTCTCTATTCTATGCAACATTTTCCTCCTTCGCTATCACCCACTCACCCCCACCCAAATCATCCCACCCTACTGACCACATGTACATTCTGCATTGCCTACTTATACACTCAGGACACCTCACCATATTTTCTCCACATGCACCAGATCCAACAGCTGTGGCAGATATTTTCAGCTCAGTCAATACTTCCCTTTATCTCAATCTAGGCGAGAAAGACCCACAGTAAGAGCCAAGGCAAGTGGTGGGGTGCCTAGAATTCATCTCCCTACCTCCAATGAGGACAGGATCCCGATCCTGACTGCGCCGAGTGACCAAGTGACCAAGTCCAAGTATTTTGACTGACCTCACAGGTTGTCCCTGACTTACTGTGCCAGCACTCCATCACCAAAGGGCATCTATCTTAACTTGACTGAGGACTACTCCTCTGAGACTTTGAGAAAGGACCATGTTATTGCTGACACAAGCAGTGTATCTGCGAGATTCACTGTTGGCACATGTTTCAGGTGTGAGACTGATGTTGCACGGTGAAAGACAGCAACATGTCTTGACTGACCATTGCTGACAACCATGACAAGCTACCTAGCTTTGTGTCTGCAAGAAAAGGCAAGATGAGATGGTCGTGCTATGAATCTTTATGCTCTGTCTAAGAGAGCTAGCGTGCAATGCAAGGCAGAGATGTTATGAGCAACCAAGTAGGTGAATGTGAGCCAACCCTCAGAGAGCAAGCAAGAAGCATCAAGATGCAGCTGAGTCCAATCCATAAACTGGGTGTCTGTCCCTGCATGCAAAGTGTCCTTGTAGCCTTTCAATGAAAAGTGCTGAGTTGCTCCAAAGTGCAGTATTGAAGCGCATTGCATTCTGTAAGTCAATTGAAGGTGTACCAAGAGGATGCAGAGAGCCTGGAACGGGTCTGATGCTAACATCCATACATGTGGCACACATGTGGTTGCTGCCCATGAAATGTGCCCTGACACATTGGTGACTGGTGCCCACAATGGAGGTGGAGGAGCAAACAGCAAGCTGGAGTCAGGAGGCAGGTGCTCAAATGTTCAAATCGGGAATTGTCACCAATCAGTTTCTCTCCAGCTGGGGGGAGAATGGAAGCTGCATAAAAAATTAGACTGCACGAACCAATTAATGTGTGCCCTCTCACCACTCACTAGTGAGAAACTTATCTTGCTGTTCAACACTTAGTTGGAAAGTGAGACCTTTTACTGTTAATATCAAGACTCTCACCACTAGCTCCATCATTCATGGAAGATATACTCTATAAGAAGAACCTCACCACTGATTTTTCTTCTTCCTGATTCAGGGGTGAATTGGAACACTTTCACTGTCACCCAATTAGCAAACTAATAACTCAACCAGGAGGAAGAAAGTTTGTGTTATTTTATTCCATTTGAATGGCTTAGCTTCACTCGATGCACACCAACAGCATCACTTTAAAGCAATTCTCTACTAAATCCCAAACAACCGTCAGATATACTGAACAATTCATGTAGAAAATAGATCAAACATAAACTTAAATGCACTAAAATAGTAATTAACAAGTAACTACAACGTGCAAAGTAACTACTTGCGGAATACTCTTTACCTTCAATTACAATGAGAACATTTCATCTGATTTTGTAGATAATGACTTGGATCTGCAAGTACCATTTGCTCTTTGTCACTGGAATGTGCAGGACCCCTATTCATCAGCCAGGACATTGCTCCAAGTCTAATCAGACCAGCCACAAAAACCTTACATCATCTGAATTCCATCCCTTGAAGTTTAATTTGGTGGCTTGGCCAGAACTAAAGTAGTAACAGTAAGCAAGTTTTCCTGATTCATAATTAAGACTCAGTTATGTATACAGTTGTTGTCAATAAAGCAACAATTTGTCTGCTGCTTGTTTGAACTCCATTTGTTCCTATTAATGAGTCGGAAAACCTTTAAAAATATCCTTCAGATTGCAGGAAATTACATCCACAGACATCTAAAGATACGAACCTCTCAAACCCACTCCCATAGACCCTTCCTTGTGCGCCATATTAAACTCAGTATTACATATTAAAATGTTTCCTTTTGAAGCACACGGGGTAATAGCTATATCCTCAGTCGCAATTGTTAATTGTACACAATAATTCCATCTGAAAATGATTAAATGTGTGTGTTGGGTCTTTAAGGCACCAGACAATAAACAGTTCATATTGCCTCCTGCCACCTCGCCTGCCGCCCACCCCTTCCCCCACCCTGGTTTCCTGTCATTCAGCATCTGGTACATTTTTAATGTAAAGGTTTCCAAACACATTTTCTGCCAGCAGATGCGTGCTGTCTAGCTGATCAAGCAAGGAGGAGCTAAGACAGCAGAGGAACTGACATCGTTTTAGCCGTCTGTTTAGAAGTGAAATCAAATCATCTTTCCTTCCTTTAGGTCTGATAATAGCTTCAGCAATGCTGCAGCTGAGATGCAGGTGACTGAATAGACCTGTGCCAACAGTTCTTAGAGAGCAGTATCTAGAAAGGATACATAAATAACCAAAATTAGCCAAGCTCTCTTTTTGAGGAGATAGCTTTCTTCCACAGATGATTTTACCCTCAGGAACTCAACCAATACAGAAAAGGTGCTAATGTGAGTCATGCTCAAATATTGAATGGCATAAATTAACAAAGCAACATGCTGCATAATGGTACAATCTTGAGTTCTTTATTTTACTTCATATATTAATTGGAATTGATGATCCCTAGATATCATGAATGCTTGCACAATAAACTGAAGAATGAGTTAAGATTAAAAAGTATAACTTAAGTTATATACCTGCAAGAACTCATATAAATGGGATCTTTTGTCATCTCCAAATATCTTGATTTGCATTACAGATAATAAAGCATGTTTTAGAGTAATCTTTATTATAATGTTAATCTGATATGTTTCAGGTCAGTAAGTATTGTATCTATATGCAAAAACATACATTTGTCCAGAACTAGCGGGCATAGGTTTAGAGTGAGAGGGGAAAGATATAAAAGAGACAAGGGGCAACTTTTTCACTCAGAGGGTGGTATGTGTATGGAATGAGCTGCCAGAGGAAGTGGTGGAGGCTAGCACAATTGCAACATTTAAGAGGCATTTGGATGGGTATATGAACAGGAAGGGTTTGGAGGGATATGGGCCAGGTGCTGGCAGGTGGGACTACATTGTGTTGGGATATCTGGTCGGCATGGACGGGTTGGACCAAAGGGTTTGTTTCCATGCTGTACATCTCTAGGACTCTATGACTCTATGTCCACATGCACAGTTAGAATGATATATATTGATATGTATGAGAAGGTCAACAAAGAAGAATGAATATTCTCAGCCAACAATTAATGTTACGCAATGCGTTTAGCTGTTTATTGTAATTAGAGAGGTTATGTTGTTGCTGCTGTGCAGTGCTTTGCCATTCCCGTGTGGCATGTTGTCAGATCACTTGGCAGAAAGAGGCAACCAACAGAACATGTCACTGGTTGGTTCTGAAATAATAGCCCTTTGAAAAAATATAAATGTTATTGATTCTACTTTAATAAATCCGAATTTAGTAATGATTTACCTTCTCATCACTTTAACCCCAGCAACAAAACATTTGAGTGAGTTCTTCATTGAACAAAGAACTTGTAAATCTGCTTGAACAAAACAGATTCAATGACGTATCCATTGTGATTTTTTTCAGAAGGTGAGCCCTGTACAACTAATGAACAAGCTGTATCTGTTTGTTTGTCTGACCCCACAGCAAAAGTTTGATTAAGTTTGTTATATGAAAAGTATTGCTGTGACTTTTCCACTGCTCAAGTAATACATCCCCAATCAGTCAAACAGTTATCAGTACATAAAATAGACAATAGACAATAGACAATAGGTGCAGGAGGAGGCCATTCTGCCCTTTGAGCCTGCACCATCATTCAATATGATCATGGCTGATCATCCTTAATCAGTATCCTGTTCTTGCCTTATCTCCATAACCCTTGATTCCACTATCCTTGAGAGCTCTATCCAACTCTTTCTTAAATGAATCCAGAGACTGGGCCTCCACTGCCCTCTGGGGCAGAGCATTCCACACAGCCACCACTCTCTGGGTGAAGAGGTTTCTCCTCATCTCTGTCCTAATGGTCTACCCCATATTTTTAAGCTGTTTCCTCTGGTTCGGCACTCACCCATCAGCGGAAACATGTTTCCTGCCTCCAGAGTGTCCAATCCTTTAATAATCTTATATGTCTCAATCAGATCCCCACTCAGTCTTCTAAACTCAAGGGTATCCAAACCCAGTCGCTCCAGTCTTTCAGCGTAAGGTAGTCCCGCCATTCCAGGAATTGACCTCGTGAACCTACGCTGCACTCCCTCAATAGCCAGAATGTCTTTCCTTAAATTTGGAGACCAGAACTGCACACAGTACTCCAGGTGTGGTCTCACCAGGGCACCGTACAGCTGCAGAAGAACCTCTTTGCTTCTATACTCAATCCCTCTTGTTATGAAGGCCAGCACGCTATTAGCCTTCTTCACTACCTGCTGTACCTGCATGCTTACCTTCATTGACTAGTGTACAAGAACACCCAGA
>NC_057734.1:33734574-33807852 GCF_004010195.1 Chiloscyllium plagiosum
CCGACATCCAGACTACTGTTTGGGGGTTTTCACCTTAGTATTTCTCAGCTCTATCCATACTGACTCTACATCCCCTGATTCTAGGTCCCCCCGCGCAAGGGATTGAATATCATCCCTTACCAACATGGCCACCCCACCCACTCAAATAACAATCACTTACCTTCCCGACTGGCTTTGTGCTCCGACTTCACTTCCGCCCAGCTCCCGCCGCTCTCTGCTGCAAAAAAAAGCTGCTAAATCTCAATTAGAAACTACTCAAATAAATATGATCATTTCTAAAGTGAAATCTCATTTCACTATAGTACAGAGATGGTGTAATTTAGCTATACTTATATTACACACACCCGCTCAGGCATCATTCAAAGTGCAATGCATCATTGCTGTCATGTACTGTGTCAAGAACTACAATATCCTAAATACAGTTCACAGGCACAATATAACACCTAATCCCATAAAGAATTATTGAGGCAAAGGATCAAAATCTTAGTCAAAACAGTTTGTAGAAAACAACAATCTAAAAAGAGGAGAGAGTTACAGAGTTGGAGATATTTCAGGGGAATGTTTCAGAGCTTAGGACCTGGACAGCTGAAGGAACAGCCATGATCTGTGAAAGCGAAAACAATGGGCAAGAGGGATGCAGAGATTTCTGTCAGATGTAGGTTCACAGAATGCTACCGCTGCAATTTGATGGAAAGTTCCAGGTCTTACTGTTTGAAATGAAAACAAAAATTGCTGGAAATTACTGAGTAAAGCAGATTTAACACTTCAGGTCATGATGACCCTTTATCAGCAGTTCATCTGTTTATTTCCTGCAACATATTTACAAACTAATAATTTATACATTTGTAAACAATGCAATGTGGTAATGCCTTCTAGAGCCAGAAATGAAACAGTTCTGTATAAACCCACAACAGGATTTTCCAAATGGTGTAACAGTGGAATTGAATGTAGTTACATAGTGATATAACCTTCTGACATTTGGGTGATGGGTCCACAATGAACACCAGTGTTATTCAAACATTGCATTTTTGTGGTCTAAATAGAACAGTAGGATGGATGTTGCGAGAGATGATTACAGTTAACTGAAAGCTCTGCTTAGGACTGTTGAAACAGCTGAAAACAGATCAGATTACTGTCCTCTGGCCTGGTGAGAAGAGTCACCTTCAAGAACACAACCAAAGAAGATAGAGAAATGAAACCCCCTGCCCACAGAAACCTCAATAGTGCATGCATTTATAATAAATAACTCACTGAAATCTTTGGTAGCAATTACATTATTCATCAAATATTTATTCTTTACAGCAGTTAGCATTTTGTCCTCTTTCAGCTCCCACAACCAAGTGCTTTTTAAATCTCAACAGGAAAATCAATAAAAATATACCATTAAGAAACAATCATTGTGGACTGCAAAATCAGAGAACAAAAATTAAATATTTGCAACAAGCACATACATATGTGGCAGCACTAATTAATTAAAGTGCTACAGACTTTCTGTGTTTTATTTTCAAAACATTGACTTCTTATTTCTTTTGGCATTTTTCCATAGGAAGTAATCAGCATTAAGCAAATTACAGGGAATTAAAAGGGAGACGTTCACAACCTTTCAGACAGTCAAATGTTCCAAATTAAATTCTAAGGTTGGTGGTAAATCATTTTACTCCCAGCTTCATTGCGCATTTCAAAAAGGCTTAGCTTTTATGGGCATCATTTTTGTTCTGTTTGTTTCAGGCAAATCCCCTGTAAAATCCACAAAGCCTAGTCAAGAGCATATTAGGTCTTTATCTTTATGGCTAAACATCTTTACTATTCACGGATCTGCTGATCTCTTGTGGATGAATGTAAAAAGGAAATAGCATAAAACTCTCACAGAAGGTGAAGGGCAGGAGGGCAAGCAGCTGAATAGACATCACTGTTGCCTATTTTCAGAATCCGCTACTCCTGGGCATTTTTGTTAGGTATACAATGCAGACATTCATAGTCAACATTGTTGAAATGAAACATTTACAAAGTCACATCAGAGATAAATCTACCCTGAAACAACACAGACAAATGCTCTTCATCTGTATCAATGCGGAAGGAACATAATAAAATAATTCAGTTTTTGTTTTCCTATTTTCCCTTTAAACTATTGAACAATTCAATTCAAGTAATTATTTCCAAGCTTTGAACAGTAGATTAGAGATTTTCTTTATGTCAGACCTGAGTTATACAATTTTATCTAACTACACTTACATGCACATGTTTGAAAAGAAGCTCGAAAGTGAACATGAAAAGCAAAACTATTTATCCTACATAAATTTCTTTCCTAAAAAACTTCATTTTTCATTTTTCTCCCGTCTCCCTCTAAACCCTTTTGCCTATAACACAGCTCCCTTTAGAAATTCCAGGCAGTTGCCTGCACGATCGTCATTCAAAATCGTTTTGAGATCAGTTGATCACTGAGAGCAGGAAACGCAATGTCAGTTTTTCCTCTCCAAAGATCAAAAATCCTATTATCACAGGCTGCCTCAATTAGCAGTAAGGGTTGTAATCCACTGAACTACCCCATCAATGGCAGCTGATCAGCTGGGTGTGAGTGACAGCTTGCTTTGGAACAACCTAGTGAAAAGACAGAACTTTCATTTCTTACAGTGCAACTAAAAAAGAACAGATTGCCTCGGTTTGGAAGGTTGGGTCTCCTGGCAGGAGCTTTGCTTAATGGGAGCATGGATTGCAAAATTTGTGACAGCTCAAATAATATTTCTGTGACTTTGAGTCGAAGCAGAGAGATAAAGAACAACAGCTCATTGGTTCCTATTACTTGAGAAATGTGGCTACAATTCATTAATTTTGTTCTACTTTTTTTAAAGAAAGGAAATAATATTCCTCTCATCTTTGTAATTATTTCTCTTCTCTGTTGAATTGTTCTCGAACACATGACAATTAATAGTTATTTCCAGAATTTATCTCCTGTTGTTACTAAACCAAGACAAGAAACTGAAACCACTTAGTTACTGATTTCCCTTCCCTCCATGTGAGAAGATGACAGCTCTCTGATCTTTGTATTCCATAGTATGATCAAGACCTTAAGTGTAAGCTTAATTCTTGGTACAAATACCTTCAGTGTTCAGTGCACCAAACCACTGAACAGCCTGAAATGATTTAATCTGTTGTCTGCAAATTATTTTTATATAAGACATACAGCCTACAATAGTGATAGCTCACACACTTGTTACTCCATGTTATTGTTTTATGTACATTTAAGACCTAAGTACTTCAATGAGGTACATTTTCTCGTTCCCACGTATCTCCTATTTGTACACTGTGTTCTCTTGTGCTTATCCTGAGGAATTGAGTTCAACTATGACTGTAAATTTGACAATTTGCTGAAATATTAGGCAGAATTTTCCCAAGTGGATCAAAATTCCAACAATGGGCTTAGTTCCAAAGGACTCTTATTGAATTCATGAGCTGTAGACGACTACAAACGAAACTGTGAACCCAGAACTTGTGGCAGGATGCCAGTCATAATCTTCCAGGAGCTGGCAGTTAAGAAGATGCCGCCGAGACTCCTGACTAACTTTGGATAGTAGGCCAACCAAAGAAGGATGGAAAATAGGAGGCCTCACAATGATGCCCAATCAGTTGCCTCATTGGCAAAAGGTTGTTATCTCTAGGTCAAGCCATTGACGGTATCAAACTGGCTACAAATATATTTCTTGATAATAGGTTCATTTATAGAACACAGTATTTCATGTCTCTGCATTTTATTGACAAACCTCAGTGTACCTGCAGTCTCCCTGATTACTGTTTGTACTATGTAAATCCATTAATCCAGTGAAATCAAATTAAACCAGCTAATCACTTTAGAAATGTTCTAAATATATAATGTAATGATGACCTTCACACTTGTACTTAAGAAGATGGCTTGCTGAAGCAGATGACCATAAAAAGTCTCAAAATGGAAGCACTTTCGGCAGGATTAGAAACCATCAAAATCATACACGGCCACAGCTGTCAGGTCATCAATGTGGAGAAGGACTTTTTCCACAGATTCCCTTTTGGTCAGGGCTGCGGTTTTACTATCCCACAACTCCATGCTGGCTGAGGGAGAGTAGGGTGTCAATGGTCCCCCCAGGCCTACCATCAGGAGGCCATCTCAAACATAGAAATATAGAAAATAGGAGGAATAGGCCATTTGGTCCTTCGAGCCTGCCCCACCATAAAATATGATCATGGCTGATCATGCAATCTCAGTATCCCACTCCCGCTTTCTCTCCATACCCTGGACCTCTTTAGTTACAAGAGCCATGTTTCAGCTCCCTTTAGAATCTATCTAATGGACCAGCCCCAACAGCTTTCTGTGGTAGCAAACTCCACTTGTTCTCAATTCTCCGAGTGAAGGAATTCTTCTTCCTCTCAGTCCTGAAATGGTTTACCTCTTAATCTTAGACTGTGACCCCTAGTTCTGGAGTTCCCCAATATCAGGAACATTGTTCCCACATGTAGCCTGTTGAGACCCATCAGGATTTTATATGTCACTCTGAGATCCCCCATCATTCCTCTAAATTCCAATGAGTACAAGCCCGGTCCATCCAGTTTTCCTTCAAATGTCAGTCCTGCCATCCCAATAAAAATTCTGGATTCCGATGGTATCAAGGAGCCAAGCTTTTATCAGAGAATAGTGCCCCAATTGTGCCCCTAATATGTCTAATTAGGTACACTTTGCTGCTGCGCTGGTCTCAGATGGTTTCTGCCTCCAGCAAGATGCTTCAGAGGTGGAATTTGATTACTTCCTAAGTTTGTTCCTACTTCTATCTCATAACTTGCCTTCATGAGCCTTGGAAAATCCAGCCCATTATAACAGAATAAGAATAATTTTGAAACTTATATTCACGATGGGTTGAGCAAAACAGACCATATTTACATCTGTGGTTGTCAAAGAAGTTACGCATGCAGTTAATCTTCATCAGGCTCTAAAATAGGACAGATGTCATTGTAAAATTCTGAAAAAGGCTTCTCATGCAGATTGAAAGCACTGCATTTTTATTCGGGCATTGATTTATCTTTTTGATCAAAAGGCATTTGGTAATTCTAGGACAACTCACTGGATTATTCATGAATACAGAAAAAGGAGAAGCTAGTGATTAAACTTACTGTGATGTCTGCTATAAAAACTATCAAAGCTGCCCTGCCCTGCAATCAACCCACAACAAAATTGTTCCCAGATACATGAGTAAAACAGGCTGCTTCTGAAAACAACTGGAGTTACTTGCACTTCGTACAATAGAAACTGATTGGAGTAATGGATGATTTGCACATCTGTAGTACCACTATCAATTCCCATTTCTCCATTTTTTAAAAAATTCTCCACAATTTATTTGTTTTTCCATTTTCTCCCCCACATCTTCAGTCTTGTACCACAAGAAAAGCAATGTTTATTTATCTACAGTGGTTCGCAGTGCTGCCTCACAGCACCAGGGACCCAGGTTCGATTCCAGCCTTGGGCGACTGTCTGTGTGGAGTTTGCACAATCTTCCCGTGTCTGCGTGGGTTTCCACCAGGCGCTCCAGTTTCCTCCCACATTCCAAGGATGTGCAGGTTAGGTGAATTGGTCATGCTAAATTGCCCATAGTGTTAGGTGCATTAGTCAGGCGGAATGGGTCTGGGTGGGTTACTCTTCAAAGGGTCAGTGTGGACTAGTTGGGCCGAAGGGCCTATTTCCACACTGTAGCGAATTTAATCTAATCTAATCAAAACATAACAAATCAGTTAAAACCTACTCCACCTGGTGGGATGTGTAATTCATATGCCTCGGACTAGACTCACAGAGCAATTGCTCCACCCAGAACTCAATCATATCAGGAGACTCCCAGAGGTACAGTAGAAATGCTTCACGAATGTCCTCAAAGCATCCCTGGAGAGATCAAACATTGTCTTTGACTCATGAGATACCTTGGCTAGTGATCAAATAAAACGGGGAAGACTCACCGGGGAAAACATCAATAACAGCAGGCAATCTCATCAGGAACATGCAAAGATCACAGTCGAGATACTCGAGGTAGTGCACAAAGCTTAAAGTAACCCATCTATGCAACACTTCATCCACCAGCTGCTCCATGCGTCGAAGCATTGAGCTTCTCAGCCATTTCCAAACCCATCATATCGATGTGAACCAGGTCATCCCCAAGCCAAAGGGATGCTTAAGAAAAATGCAGCAAAATATCCCAAAGCAGTTTACAGGGGTGTTATAAGGCAAAATTTGACACAGATCCATGTGAGAAGCTAGATCGTCAAAAGCTTGGACAAAGAGTTTTGCAATAAGGAATATCACTATGAGGAGTTTTCAAAAGAAAAGACAGCAGATTTTTATTACTTTTCACTTAGTCATTCAAAGATATACAGTCAGCATTCTGACCAAATGTTTCACTGGTTTCCATTCTCCTCCTCCTTGAAACTGCTTTAATATGACACAGTATCTCCCCTGAGACCCAAGTAAAGGTCAAATATTTAACAGGTATGGGATGTCAGTCTTGATTGCAGATTTTATCAGTGCTGTGGGGTTCTGCTGTTTAAAATTAGAATTAGCCTTATTGTCACGTACTCAAATGAGTACAGCGAGAAGTTTACAAGTCACTACTTACTGCGCCATCTTAGGTACCTCGGTACAAATTCTAAAGTACAAATTTTTAGGGGAAAAATAGTTATAAAAGTAAAGAAATAAAAAATTTAGATTAACAGCTGACACTCACCGAAACTGGTTTACAAGCAATTCATTCCCAGGATTAATGAATAGGGTATATTCAACAGTTTCCAAATGATTAGGAATCGTGTAGCAAGTTAAAAAGAGTAGTGTGAGGAACATAATCATTGGTACTCTTGGTGAGTGACTGCAAAAGTGTGGAGCAGCAGTGGAGAATCAAACCACAGAGATTTCTCAGTTATCTAATTCAGCAAGACTTAATATGACACAGCATCCACTACAGGTACAAGATTCTTAGAAATTTACTTTTCAAATGCCCCAACTCATCTCAGTCTTTGAGGTTAAATTTACCCTCAATGTCGACCAACATTTTCATTTTCTCAATCACATGGATTGCCTCCAGCACATGGAATGCATTGGTTCAGAATGCAGCTCCCCACCACCTGCTCATTGGTGACCAGGAATGGGTAATAAATGCTGCCCAAGTCAGCAAAGCCCATATCCCATGAATGAATATGTTGAAAGGAAATCTCCTGCTCCCTTCTTCCATATGTTAATTCTTTTCCTTATTCTCCCCTCTCGAGAAACAATTCTGGAGCCTTCACCTGTTTGAGGAGTGGATAATGATCAGGTGCAAACAGCAGTCCTGGTGCAGAGGCTGTCAATTTTGTCAGAGCTTTTCCAAATCACCCTCTCAGGCTAGGGCTTATGGTCAATATGCTATAACTTGGGTCCTCTGATATATATAGAAACACACAAAAGTACAAAGAAATTCCAATGGGTAAGCGGGGGTGGGGGGGGGAATTGCTCATTCAGGCTTCACAGAAATTCAATGCTGACCCCAACCCTCCAACGACTGCCCTACCAACCCACACCTCCACCCACATCTTCTGACATTTGAATTTTAACTTTGATCCTCAGAAGAGTGGACAGGTTTCCCACTTTGATCCTATTTTGCAAGTTGCAAATAATAGTTGCAAATTGCACTTACAGCTAATTAAATTGGCCTGTGGTATGGGTCTGAAGATGACACAGTCCTCAACCATGGAGCAAACAATACAGTAACACTGCTTATCCAATATCTGCCTCAGATTAACCCAATTACTTCTTGAATCAATTAATAAATTTTACTTAAAGTAGAATTTTAGAAATGTGGCCTTGATGTGAGCAGCAGTAATGAAGGTTTAGTTAGCTCATCATCTTAAGTAAGCCTCAAAATCATTGTTGGCAATATTAGTAGTTGGTTAATGTATTTATGTGACATTGCTTTAGCAAATGTTGACCCATTTTAAAATAAACCAATTAACATATCTGTAAAAAGGCAGGCAAGGAAATGCCAGATGAGCACTTATCTGTTTATATTACCAGGCAATAATAAAGAAGACAAAGATGACCAAATAACACTCAGCATAGTATACTCTCCTTTGCCAATATCACTTTTAAATCTCATCGCATCGTGGTCAACTTATTAATTTCATAGTTGGTTCCTTTAGATTCAAACATGCCTCCACCAATGCACCTTACCACAGTTCTCTCACCTGTTTTTAGTACTTGTTTTAAAGATTTTGCCAGATTCATTAGTGATCTGAATAAAGATATTCACTGATAAGAGACCAGGCTCGTCATTGCATAAATAATTCAAAGCAAAGTTAAATAAGTAAATAATGTAATCAGGCAATTAGTGATTCATGAAAATTAATTGACTCCAAGTTACTAATTTGTCTTTCTGGAATTTATTGCCATCTAAAAGCAATCTTTTTCATTAGCTAAAGAGGTTTGTACAAATATTACACAATAACAGTAAACACCCTGTTCACAGCACTTGAGCTAATTATACATAGCCCTTTTATACTCAGTAAAGATTACATCAGTAACTAATGCACAAGTGTCTATTTTCAGTTGAAATAAAATACATATTAATTTGAGTGCTCTCCTCTTTGCCCAGCATCAATGAAAGCACTATGCATGGAATGGTTACAGTACAGAAAGAGGCCAATCAGCCCACCAGGTTTGTACCAGCTCGCTGAATGCCTGAGTGGCATTCTCCTCCCCCCCACCCCCTCCAATTCTCTGTAACTCTGCAAGCAAATAAGCTGGAAAAATAAAGGAAGATTTCTTCATCAGATACAAAATGGAAAACGGGGGACAAACTGGCTATGGAAAAAAAAGCTGTGGAAGTCCAGTTAATGAGGAGTCAATTAGGATTATGATACATTGATTTAGATGAAATTGAATTTCATGTTCAAAGGGCAAAACCAAGTGGTCTTGTCTGACTTCTCATTAAGGTTCCGGCTTTGTTCTTTTGATTATAATTATTTGAAGAATTGTCTTTGCCTTCACTGGTTTATTTAGATTTAGATTCCCTACCGTGTGGAAACACGCCATTTGGCCCAAGTCCACACTGACCCTCCAAAAAGTAACCTGCCCAGACCCAATATTTACCCCTGACTAATGCACCTAACACTATGGGCAATTTAGCATGGCCAATTCACCTGTCCTGTACATCCTTGGATTGTGGGAGGAAACCCACATAGACACAGTGCAAACTCCAGACAGACAGTCACTTGAGGTGGGGATTGAACCCAGGTCCCTGGCACTGTGAGACAACAGTGCTAACCACTGTGCTGCACTTCTTGTTCATCTGTAGAATTGATGCATAAGCAGCCAACTCTTCTCCCCCACCCAACCTCATTTACCTGCTTGACCCAAAGATTAGTTTTGATCTTCGAAATGAATGGTTTTGTCAAAAGTATGTAAAACTCTGAGTATACGCATTTGAAAGTAACTAATTGTCTATAACGATGATCTACCAAGAGTTGAGGGAGTGTTCAATTTTTTTAGTGAAAAAGAGGAAATGGAGTGGTGTGCTGATGAAGTATAAAGGATATTGTTAGTGAAGGAAAGCATCAAACGTGAAAAAGTTCATTATAGAAGATACATATATGAGCTCAATTCAAAACAATTCACTGCTTTGACCTAAGCTACAAATGGATGAAAAAAGGGCTGTTTTCCACAAACCAATAAACCGGGTATTTCAGATTGAATGTTCAGGATCAAAAATGGCAATTTTCATTTCTATTGAAGCAAGATGGTGCTTGGTCAACAATGCCAATGGCTGATGTGAAAAGAAATGCCAAGGTGAGTGTTAGGATGATGAAGAATAAGTGGAAGCAGCTGCATGTGCATGAAGCCAACTGTATGCAGGAAAGTATGCCCCAGACTTGAATACCTTAATGTAGTAAAATAACATTGATCAAATACCCAGCTGGAATAGCAATAAAAAAGAGGAAATTTGAAGATTATTGAAAACTTGCGCAGAAAGCCACAAAGAGGCAGTGTGAATATGAATGCATTCATGTAGCACCTTTTAATAATTTCTGAGCCAGTGAAGTAGTTTTGAGATGCAATCATGATATCAGAAAATTTATCCAATTGGTGCTTGCAAGATTCCACAATGAACTTTAAGATAATGACCAGATAATCTGTTTATCATAGTCATTAGGGTTGACAGACATGTTCACCAGTAAACCAGGACACTTCCCCAGATCTTCTCCAGTTAATGTTGTCAGAAGGAAAGGGTCTTCATCCAAAGATGATGCCTTCAATATGTCAGAGAAGGGGTGAAGAGAGGTATAAGAGTCATGTTCGTGGTGTCACTCACTACTGTCCCATCTGCCCACTTTGAACAGTTGCATTTTCTAATTGTTTTGAGTTGTGGTTGCTAAAATCCTTCACCTTCTTAAAAATTCAAAATGCCCACCACTTCAATTCTTGTCACTACTGAATCTCACCTCACATTCCCCCCCACCCCACCCCACTCCCATACATCCTCCTCCACTTCAGAACTGTCGCAAAAGAATCTTTCCACCTTCTTTCAGTTTGTTTCCTTCGACTTCTATGCAAATGCTTAGCTGTTTAGTACAGTTCCCAGATCACCACAGCTGCCTCCATACTATCTCCAATGGGCGGCAGGCATGACTTCAAACAGCACTCACAATCATCAACACCTCAAACATCAAACTCGTGAAAACTGAACTGGGACACGTGGGGAGGTTTCTCCTGAAGTCAGTAAATATTCAGCCCTTAGCATTTTCCATAAGCTTGAAATAATCTTGTTGCATGAGATAAACTTACAACTAAAGGATATGTAAAACTTCATGATTCCTTTCCTTGTGGCTTTGATAACTCTGCCTTCTGCACTCTGTCGTGCTTCATCTTTGTCTCTTAGACACCCACAAGAAAAGACACATCTACCCTTGATTTCTTTGTCTAAATGACTGAAACCCTACCGAATGTGTGTGCATCAGGCACAGAGAACAAATCATGTTTGTTTCCAAACGTGTGCATCATTAACAAGATAGTTGCTTGAAGGCAAGTACAATGAAAGTTGCATGTTCTTCACTAATCATTACTTAACAAGCCAATGAAAAAAGGTTAACATTAGGTTGGTGCATTAATGTGTATTATTTCTATTTATTCCCCGAAGCAATTTCAGAGCATGGTTGAAAAGATGAGACAGTTCTATTTATACACATGTACAAAATTATTTGACCCACACGTATTTTGTATAAATACCAGCCCCAATGCACAGAGCAGGCTGACCCTCAGTATTTACAATTGTTTATAACACAGTGGAGTCAATAGCAATGACCATGAGGCACTACAGCATGTGACATAAATTGCTAATAGTGGAGTTAAGTGCATTAATACAGGATGATTCTGTACATGTTGTAAGCATAATATTAATACCATTATGTAACACTTTTAAATACAACTTATCTGACAGTCTTCAACCCAAGTGCCATTGACACAGGGAAACTGCATTTTACCAGCAGTTTGGAGATAACTGGGAACCAGGAAGCCTAGCAAGATGGGGTGGGAAGTCAACAGATGACATGCCCATGGTCTTCCACCACCTTGACACCTTGCTATGGGCGGGGAAGGATGGGAATGGCTCTCCTGTTTGGCAATGGCAACTTTTGTCCTCCACCGACACCAAGTACTTCCATGACAGGGCCTGCCTGACTGGCCCCTGCCTCTTCACAGCCACTTACCTGGCTATGAGGGTACCCGGTCATCGATGTCCTCACCAGCTGCACCATGACGCCCACTGGCATTTCTGAAGTCGCTGAACTAACAGGCACTGACAAAATGCGACCCTGAGTCATGCGGACCACTCAGTCATGTTTAATTCCCCCCGCAGTCCCCAGCTTTCAGAGCTCTCAGCAGGGTCTCCCCTGCCACCGCAAAATCCAGCCCAAGATTTCCAGGCAGCCTGTTCCTTATTGAGCCATGATTCAGCTCTCGCGGCCAGAATACAACTGAGGAAATACATTCTGTTTCCTAGATTACCAAAGAACAAGAATTAATCTCCTTCTGCTCTTTCTGACCTTCTTTCACAACAGCATGAAATAAGGATGCCAAAAACAGGGGGGTTTGCTGAGAATTCGCTACAAAAGAACTGAAAGACACTGGTCTCTCTTGCCTCAACAACATATCCGTAATTAGGGTGTCTTTCAACAAAACATCTTTAATGATGAAACATTGAAACAGCAGAGCTTAAAGAAACTTGGGGTTGAGGCACAAACATAAGTAAACTTCCATGAACAGATACAAAATCTAATGATAACGGCCAATGGAATGCTACTGCTTATGCCCAGAGAACTGGAACAGGCTCAAAGTATTGCTACAGCTGTACAAAACACTGGGTAGACCACACCAGGAGTTCTGCAAGCAAATCTAGTTGTCACGTCTTAACTGAATATATTGCCCTTGGAGGGAGCGCAGCCCAGATCTACCAGGATAACACCCAGCCCAAAGGGTTACATTACACAAACCAGGATTGTATCCTCAGGAAGGTTAAGGGGCGATTTGATCCAAGTTGTCAAGATATTAAGCGGAACAGATAGGATAGATCAGGAGAAACTATTTCCGCCAGTTGGGGAGTCTAGGACTTAGGGGCATAGTTTAAAAATTAGAACCAGACCTTTCAGGAGTGAAATTAGGAAGCATTTCTACACTCAGAGGGTGGGAGAAGTTCAGAGCGCTCATTTACAAATGGTAATTGGTACTAAATCAATTGTTAATTTTAAATCTGGAATTGATAATGCCTTTGCCTAACAAAAATCTCAAGGATACAGGGAGAAGGAGGATAGTTGAAATGAGTTTGCAGATCAACTATATCTTACTGATTGTCAGAACAGGCTCATGGGAAATGATGTCAAGATTAGAGTGATGCTGGAAAGGCACAGCAGGTCAGGCAACATCCGAGGAGCAGGAAAATTGATGTTTCAGGCAAAAGCCCTCCTCGGATGCTGCCTGACCTGCTGTGCTTTTCCAGCACCACTCCAATTTTGACTCTAATCTCCAGCATCTGCAGTACCCACTGTCGCCTCATGGGAAATTGTACAATCTCATACAATCACTGAGAGCCTGTCCACCCTTTTACAAGATAAGGTGGTGCATAACAGAAGGGAGTCGATGAGAATCAGGAAGTGATAAGCATGCCCGTATCTCCGGAACTCTACAAAGGAGTTGGCTCTCCATATAATACAGTCATGTACAGTGGAGCCTGAGGCATTCCACATCACTGAGAACATTGACATCTAATGTCCCTTCACATCCCCCAGCTCACCCTCATCCTGCTACTGGATGGAAGCCGCAGAAGGTTGGTGCAAAAGCTATGGTTGTGGATCACTCACTTTCAATCTCTAATCCCAAATCTTCACTTTCTGAATTTCTGATATCAGATACACAAGAGCTTCTGCCTATTCAGCCATAGGAGCTCAGGAGGAGGACAGTGAGTGACAGCACAGCCTGATGGAGAAGACCAATCACTTGCTCTGGTTCATAGCCACCAGCTAAGATAGCATTGTGTTACCTTGAAGGCAAATATAAAATCTAGAGCCAGCACACAGTGAGGCATTTAGGCACAGATGTGTCACAGCCAAATCATGGGAATAGGACAGTTTTTTGAGCAGCTCAGGGCAATAGCCAATTTTCTGACACAATAAGCTTGAATGAGGACCTCATTAGGGATAAAGTTAAAAATCACACAACACCAGGTTATAGTCCAACAGGTTTATTTGGAAGCACTGATTTTTGAACGATGCTGCAAAAGCTAGTGCTTCCAAACAGACCTGCTGGATTATAACCTGGTGTTGTGTGATTTTTAACTTTGTCCACCTCCAATTCATCAGGGATGGCATACAAGAGAGGATTAATCTATATACATAAGGTACATACTCTGTCACCATTAAGGTATGTGGAAGAAACCAGCGCCAGTTGTTATAGGTAATCACACAGGGTTTGTTTTTCCTCTCAACAGCCTCTGCTCCAACTCTCTGTAATGCTGCAGACCCAGACAGCCATTTCACCCAGACCTATCACAGCCCTTGTGCAGATAGGTCATCTGCTTCTTTGCCCTCATGGTAACGATGCACCAATTCACTCCAACCAAGCCAGCAACTCACCACTACACCTCAAAACATCCCCAGGCAACTTCCAGACTGCTTCCAATTGCAGAAGTTCTTAAGAATCTACCCTACCTGCAAATCTGATGCCTGGCCCTTTAAGGAACCCCAGCATAGGGCGAAGGGATGGCAGTTAAAGCTTTTTGATTAGATTAGATTCCCTACAGTGTGGAAACAGGCCCTTCAGCCCAACAAATCCACACCGACCCTCCAAAGAGTAACCCACCCAGATCCATTTCTCTCTGACTAATGCACCTAACACTATCGGCAATTTTAGTATGTCCAACCTACCTGATCTGCACATCTTTGGACTATGGGAGGAAACCAACACAGATACGGGGCGAATGTGCAAACTCCACACAGACAGTCGCCCAAGGCTAGAATCGAACCCAGGTCCCTGGTGCCGTGAGGCTGCAATGTTAACCACTGAGCCACTGTGCCGCAGATCACCAATTCATTGCCTGAACCTGCAGAGTTCAAATTCAGTGTTGTAGCAGTACATCATAGTTGAACGGTGTGACACTAGTAGAGCGTGCATTCACAACCTTTCGCCACTTGCTGGCAACAATCCCATGTGTGGCTTTTTCCCAACAAATCACACAGGAAGAGGTCATCAGTGCCTCACACTGGTGCAACGCAACACCACTATGATTTTAGTGTTCCCCCTATCCTATATCCTCTCAGAACTGGACTCTAACCAAGAAATTCCAATTAGTCAAGTTCTACCAAGCAAACGAGTGTGTACTCTAGATAAAAGAAACAAAAGAACTGGGGATGCTGTAAATCAGAAACAAAAACAGGAATTGCTGGAGAAGCTCAGCCAGTCTGGCAGCATCTGTGGATATGTTTACATTTCACTCTTTCTCAAGCCTTGTCAAGAGTGTACTCTGAACGCTATGAGGACGGCATTGATGAGAAATGCAACTGAGCTGTCCAAGTGACTTCAAGTATGAAAACAATGATACTTTAAATGTCAGAGTCCTCCTCTCACTGGACAATTTAATGACACAGGCGAGCATAGGTCCATCATCTCTTAGTCCTAAAACTGCACATACTATTCTAGTTTCCTTTCAACACTGCAGATAAAACAAAGTCTTTTGGAACATTTTAAAGCAAAAATCCATTCATTAAAAATGATAGAGACAGTTTGCTATTTTTTCTGGCCGTATGTGACCCTATCCATCCCTACTTTTCTGAGGGCTAGACTCTTGCTGGGCTTTGGTATCCTGTGGGCAATATCAGCCAATGAATATTTCAGAGTGAGCACGGTTTATATGTGAACAAGCAAGCTGTTGGTGGTCAGAACCATAACTGAACCTGATCCTTAATCTCACTCAGTTTTAACACTTTCAGAAGGGGACTGTTGAAAACACATCAGGAGAAGCAACCTTGGTTATTTTGTCCTAAATTAATGTAAAGGGATAAAGATCAATTGCAACATCCCATTGGGATAAGTACACATTTGGAATCAGCTAATTCCAAGAAACTGGAATTGAAAATTGGTACAATCTCAGCTGAGCGGTTTAGTGAAGAAAGTATTTGCCTTTATAAAATGATGTTCATGACCTCAGTATGTTCTATCCTTTTTTTAAAAAACAGCCAGTTAAAACAATCAGAAAGATCTCATCCAACATTTCACCCAGAGACCTTGTGCTGCCATGGTAGTGTCTCCATCTTTGGAGCAGAAGTCCCAGCTTCAAGTTCTACCTGCCACTCATGACATTTTCGGGCAGGTCGGTTAAAAATAATTTGCAACATCTCATGAGGACCACTTTCATTTCTGACTCAGAATCTATCCTGACATTAGGATTGACTTGCCAGCAGCAAACTTCAGCCCACCATATCTGATTATGCAGCACTCCCTCAGTATTGTGCTGAAGTATCAACCTACACTAGTACCACATAGCAGTGGTAGTGTCCCTGTCTCTGAGCCAGGACACCCAGCTCCAAGTTCTTCCTGCTTTAAAGATGAGTCATAACATGTCTGAACAGATTGCTTTGGAAATATCTACATCAGTACCACAACAAAGAGTGTGTGCATTTGCTAATTGTAGAAGTCATGTTTTACAAAGTTATTATATGTGATTTTAAGAAGCTTCATTATCTGCTGGAACCACAAGACTTAACTCCCATGAATAGCTGCCTTTTTTCAAGGACATTTTAAATGTTTTTGATTTGAGCAGGCTGTCAATAAAACAAACCTCCCAGATATTCTATCCACAGAAAATCTCTTCTGAAAGCTTTGAATACGCAAAAACTATCCTATCCTCTCTCCCCTCTGATTGTTTGGGTCAGTCATTTGTCATGCCTCAGGAGGAACTGTAATTCTGAGGAACAGAAAGTTTTTGCATCAAATAAGTGGATAAATTAGACACGAGACAGGGAACACTTAGTAACATCGAAAAAGACTTTAAATACTGTCCGTGCTGTGTTTAGTTTTCATTAGGACGGCTGAACATTTGGTTTGATTTATTGACTCTCTTACTGTAACAATGCTTTAAGCAATATTTTCTCCATTTGTAAATGAATTGAGAACTTCTAGCCCAATCTGCCACCCAGCTGTAAGATTGGCATTGCACATTGACTGTGAAAGAAACTGACTTGTTTCTAACCTCATTGATCCAAGTGAGATGAGGATGAACCTCATTCAAAAGTGGTCAATGAACACCATTGGTGTTCCACCCAGGCATTGAGAGTGAAAAATTACCCACGGCTTACAAATTCTGCAACAAGAAGCAATTAAAAATGACATACAAAGTCAAGGCTGCGGGAAAGAAGGGGAATGGAGACAAGTAAGAAATTAGGAGTGTACAATCCATTTAAGAAAGACACAGGCCATTTGTAAAGTTGTCTGCTCTCAATAACAATTACATAGCCTTTAGCAAATCTAGCATTTTGGAGTTTATTGAGTTTTGGACAGATTAAGGGCAATATACATCATCTTGGCTTTTGAATCCAGTGTTTTTCTTATCCAAGGCTAATCTAATTTTAGTTTCTCTCCTCTTCCTTTCATTTGTACTCAGCTGCTTAAACTTGGCTTCTGCTGTGAGCTTGCAACTGACATCAAGGTCACCAGAGATTGTCTATTTGAATTTAGCCCAATAGCTGGGTTAACCTCAGTGTGTGACTAAATCTTGATTTTTATTTTTGTTTTGTGTTTGCACCAAATAGGTTTGCATCTAAAATTTACACAAGCTTACTTTGATGGTATTGATTCTGTAGTTGTTCCAATTGGGAAATGAGATTTAGGTTGGTTGGTTGCCCATAGACAGAGAGAGGAGAGTCATCAGTGAAAATTGTATTAAATATTAGATGCTGACGCTCAAGATTTCTAATGAAGGAAAATGGTGTTAAACTAACATTTAAATGCTCATTACCTTACTTGTTATACAATGCTAGCTACTTTATAGAATAAAAAAAGGTAGCTTTCTGAATAATCAGGCACTTTTTGAGAACTTTGTAGTTTCAAGTTTGCTGCCTAATACAAGCACATTAGAAAATATGGTTGTTTTACCGGCACAAGTTCATTTCCAGCTGGTCTTCACGTAAGGCATTAACCTTCAATTAGGCTATTAATAAGCAAAGCTGCCAAGCCCTGCAAGATAAGCCATAGAGTGATTGATGGCCATTGCTATCCAGCTATGAACATTAGATCAATGGTTCAAACAAACCTGCAGAAATACTGAAATCTGTGTCTGTTTACAGACAAAGATCAAAGCAATAGCCAGCTTTAGAAGACAGAAGAAGCTGTCCGTCAATCACTTGCCATACAGAGAAGTGAATCTGCACACAACTGGCATTGATTATTTAACTCTTTGTCATTTCTTATTTCAAAGCTGCCCTACAATTAACTCTCCAGCAGGATGGAGTTGAAGGAGGGAAGAATGATTCAAGCAAGAACCTCTTCAAGGTCACAGGAACTCAACTTCATTCAAATGGTTCATTAAAGGAACAGTGCAGGGGTTTGTGCATAGAATAAAATGAAGTGGTGATTCTAGTTTTAACAAAAGACTGAAACAAAACATATCAAGTAAAACTAATTCAGTTTTTGATAAGGAGGGAGGGGAACACATTGCCTTGCTGTTCTCAAAACAGTGAAGTCTGAGGTAGCATTTAGGACTAATGAGTCAGTCATATAGCATGAAATGCATTTATAATTAATTAGTTGGTTCTAAGCTAACAAATACCTATTAACAAATATTTTCTGACTATGATTATTATACTGGTGTTTGATTTTACAATCTTAAAATGCATGGTGGAAAATTAGTATGGAGCATCCAACAGGTTTCTTGGAAAATCTTACCTCACTTTTTCAGTAGAACCATTAATTTATTAAAAATGAATGTGGTCACACTCCTGTTAAAGTTGGGAAGCAGAATCTTCAGATAAATGTGTTAAGTTTCATATCTTAATGCCCCACAATGCAATTTCAATGTTGATATATCTTTGGCAGCCCATGGTTAGATGAAAATAACATCTATTGAACAATACACGAGACGTTTAGACTTTAATAGTTGAAGTTTTCCCATTTAAAAAAATCTGTTAACGTTTTAGCTGTCCAACACAGATTAAAATCATTGTTCACTCGCAGAAAGAAATATGGTAAAAATAAAAATAATTATCCATTTTGTGGTGTGGCATTTGTACAATGTCACATGTAAAAAGTCTCACTACATTTGTCTTCCTCGTATTAGGCTGAACTGCCAGAACAAGTGAATATAAAAGAAATCATATTGGTTTGTTCTTGCAAAATACGTTATTTGGAGCTCACTTGATGTTCCCTACCTAGTTTTGACTTGCTCACATGGTTGGTGATTTGCAGGTTTTGTGATTGATTCACGTGAGAACCATAAAAATGGTGTTCAGCTTAGTTAAAACAGCTTAGTTTCCTGGATGAGAATGAAAAAGCTTGGTTGATTTACTTCAAGCTGCGCAGACTGCAGGGGTTGATTAGATACTTTAAAATAACAAAGGGACCAGACAGTCATACTTGCGGATTGATTTAGTTAGATAGATATTGGAAGATCAGGTTCTTGCATTGAAGTTACACAGGGACCTAGATTAAATGGGCATAAGGTTCTTTTACTCAAGAATAAGGGATTTGTGGACCATATCCCACAGGATGGCATGGTGGATCAGTGGTTAGCATTGCTGCCTTGCAGTAATAAGAACCTGGCGATCAATCCCACACTTAGGTGACTGTCTATGTCAGCATTATCACAATGATCTACAGGACAGATACCAATCATCCAAAGAAATGAATTTGTCCAGATTTCTTCCCAAATGCAATTCTTCACTTGTTTTCCTGTTGCATGCATGAGCACGCATGCAACGTTGTGCTTGGGTAGAGGATGAGAGTCACAAACGATGTTGTAAATCATGATATAAAAAGCATTATGATTGTATGGGACAGACATGATTGGCTAACTGGTCTTTTCCAGTCCACCATTTTAATGATGGGCGGCATGGTGGCACAGTGGTTAGCACTGCTGCCTCACAGCGCCTGAGACCCGGATTCAATTCCTGCCTCAGGCGACTGACTGTGTGGAGTTTGCACGTTCTCCCCGTGTCTGCGTGGGTTTCCTCCGGGTGCTCCGGTTTCCTCCCACAGTCCAAAAGATGTGCAGGGTCAGGTGAATTGGCCATGCTAAATTGCCCGTAGTGTTAGGTAAGGGGTAAATGTAGGGGTATGGGTGGGCTTCGCTTCGGCGGGTCGGTGTGGACTTGTTGGGCCGAAGGGCCTGTTTCCACACTGTAATGTAATCTAATCTAATCTAATATACCCATTTTTACAATTCCCAGGTCATGACTAGCTATTCAACTCCAGGCCAAACATCTCGTGGAGACTACTTACTGGAAAGTTATACAGCACCAGGCTTAACTGAATATTTAGTGTAAATTTGGAATTTGTAATAACTTAAACTGTCTGTGTGGAGTTTGCACATTCTTCCCATATCTGCGTGGGTTTCCTCCAGGTGCTCCGGTTCCCTCCCACAGCCCAAAGATGTGCAGGTTAGGTGAATAGGCCATACTAAATTACCTACAGTGTCCAGAAATGTGCAGGCTGGGTGGATGAGCCGTGGGAAAAACAGGCCTCAGGGATGGTGGTGGGTCTAGGTGGGATGCTCTTTGAAGTGTCAGTCTGGATTTGATGGGCCAAATGATCTGCTTTCACACTGTTGGAGATCCTATGATTCTAACATGAAAATTGGAAAGTTAAGAAATAAGCTTGTGTAGTAATGCTCTATTGCCTTGATTATGCTTAAAAGGGAGTGCAATTTCCCAAATTTGGCAGTCTCAATAATCGCAAGCCTTTTAGCAGAGATTGTCATTATTGAATCAACTGACCACTACAGCCTATGCACATAGTAAGCAATGTTATTGTCACTGGTTGACTGTTTGCCATGAGATGTGACATTGTAGACTTCACTGATGCAATCTAAAGGGAATTCAATGTTCTAGCATGAATTTAGGAGTATTGCTCACTCTGATTTAAAAGAAATTAGACTTGCTGAATGATAACCGAATTTTCAGATGGCATAATAAGTGCTAAATGCTAATGCTGATGAACAACCTCTCTGATCCTGAAAAATGTTTATACATTGAGTCTCATTCCTTTTTAAGAAACTGTATTTTTCAGGTTTAATTATAAATACTTTGTGTTTATGCTGTTCCTTAAATCCCCTGTGTATATTCAAATTTTATTTTGCTTCTGTGCAAAATGTAAATGTATAGCATATTTCCTGTTTTAACTTCTGGTTGTGGGTCTCAGAGAAGATTTTTCAACTGGATTGGTTGAACATCCTCCTTACAGCTTGTATTGCTCACAGATGCCACAGGTCAAACAGATGTTGAACAAGTGGAAGTATTTGCTGACAAGCCCACTAAACCTCTCTGGGCATAAGTGCAAGAGGTTAACATGGAAAGTTGGGTCAAAATCTCTAACTGCTATAAGATTTCACCATTTTTTCAGTGAAATTTCCTGAATTATTTGTAGTTTTTGTGTTGTATGTATGGTCTGGGTCAGAAGAGATTTAACAGAAAATGGTTATTGTTTCTAATCACATTTATAAACACTCCTGTAGTATTTACACAAGTTGAAAACTAGTTCAGAGTTTTCTGTCTTTTCACTCAACTCACTTAGGAAAGTTTGGATCAGGTCTCATGCTATTTGACAGGAATGAACTCGTTAATTCTTTGTCTCTTCTTGAAGTTATAAGCCTCTGAATGAGTAGCAGGTTCTTCCATTAAAAGTGATGGGTTCATGCCACTGAATTCACCAGCAAATATACATAATACTACTCACCGGCTCAGGTCTGAGGCCCGATAATTCACAATGCACTCTTCACTCAGATACAGTCTGAATTTTTGCTACAAACGATTAACTTCAATTGCTGGCATTTATCATTGCTAGGTCAAACCAGATTCCCACAATTCAAGGTGAAGGACAAAATATTTGAGACAGGACATCAAAACTACCAAATGTAATGCATTTTTCCAGGGAGTGTTTTGAATGTAGCTTTGGTTTGAATTAATTCGGACCAAATAAAAATACATCATACAAATTTAATGATGTCAGCAGTTAATTGACAACATTCATTGCTTCATTTTTTTGATTAAATAGCAAACAGTATAGTATATTCCTGCGAATTGTAAAAGAAGTTTGGTGACAACATAGCTGAAATGCACTAACTACATAACCACCTTGATAAAAAGGACCAAGTCTTGACAAAGATTTACAAAAATGCATTAATTCATGGCCAATTTCTTTATAGTGTATTTATATTTCTTTCCGTTAATCACTACTTCCATAGCTAAATTTAATTTAAAAGGCTTCTGGTAGCATTTTCTATAATGTTCCTAAGATGTTCATGTAAGAAGAGTAATTGGTATACTTGGTGAACAATATATATTGTACTAAAGGATAAAAACAAAACTTGAAAAATGTTAAAAATGGAGACATATTATGGAGCTTTATGTCATGTGCTCATTAGAACAAAGCAATAATTCCAAATCTTTGGCAATGCACAGAGAAAAGCTCAAGCAACATATCTCTCTTTTTAACATTATTCAAGTTCTTTACTAACAAGATACTGTTTGGATAAAAGCAAAACTAGTGCAATCTGGGGAACAACATAATTCTTGATCAACCACAAATTCTATAGATGCCAGTTGCTTTGTCACACTTCAGCAGCGAAAATCTTAAAAACTCTTTGCATTTAAATCCCTTGGCCAATTAGCAGTAATAATTAAATGTACACAATATCTTGTGATCCATGTTTTTTTTTGCTGCAGTCTTATTCACTCATTTAAAAAAAAATACAATAACACTTGCCCATTCGACTATATTTGAAAGATACACATTATTCTTACATCAAAATGGGATTAGATTTTAAATTCCAGAAGGAGCAGAAAATGAGAGTTTGCAGATCAGCGGAAAGCACACTGGAAGAGGGTACATAATGTGCAGGTGCATATCTAAAAATTAAAGTCTAATGTCATAGCACCTTAACACTTTGAAATATTCACACTAATTCTCAGAATTAAACTTTTGAAATGCAGTTACTTATTTCTGCAGATTTTTCAACTCAAGCAAAATCACCCCTCACCCTTGCACCCGGATCTGAGCAGTACTGAGGGAATAGGTGTATTTGGATGCCACCAGTGAAGGGAAGAATTTTCACCAGAAGGCTCTGCTCTTCTTTAAGTATTTCCATGTGATGTTCCCTTGGATCACAGGCAACTGGAGCTATCAATACAAACTCTTTGATTGTTACACAATGATGCAAGATCACTGGCACAAACGTGCAGTGTAACAAGGTCTTTATGGACAATTTGAAACAAGGAATTAAAGATGTTGGAGATCTGAAACAAACAAAAACAGAAATTGCTGGAGAACTCAGCAGCTCTGGCTGCATCTGTGGAGAGAAAACAGTTAACATTTCAAGTCATAAAGCCATAGAGTCCTACAGCACGGAGGCAAGCCCTTTGCCCAAACTGGTCCATGCTGACCAAAATGTCCATCCATGCTAACCCCATTTCCCTGCACTTGGCCCATATCCTTCTAAACCTTTCCTATTCATGTATTTGTCCAAATGCCTTCTAAATATTATTAATGTACCTGACTCAACCACTTCTGCTGGCAGCTCATTCCATATGCATACCACCCTCTGCGTAAAAAAGCTGCCCCTCAGGTTCTGCTTTATTCTTTCCGTCTAACCTTGCTGATGCCCTCTAGTCCTTGATTTCCTAACGCTGGGAAAAAGACTGAGTGCATTCACCCTATCCATGCCTCTCGTGATCTTATACTCTTCTATAAGATCCCCCTCAGTTTCTTGTGCTCTAAAGAAAAAAGTCCTTGCTTGTCCAACCCCTCCCTATAACTCAGACGCTTGAGTCCTGGCAACATCCTTGTAAATTTCGTCTTCATTCTTTCCAGTTTAAGAACATGCTTTCTAAAGCAAGTTGACTAATAATCCAAGTGTGGCCTCAACAACATGCTGTACAACTGGAACATAACTTCTAAACCTGACTGATAAAGGCCAGTGTGCCCTGCACTGCCCTGTCCACCTGTGTCTTATGAACCTCCTTGAGAACTGAAGGGTCGCAGACTCAAAACATTGCATCTGTTTTTCTCCACAGATGCTGCCTGATCTACTGAGTTTCTCCAGCAATTCAAGCTCGTTATGGAATTGACCAATAGCTTAACTTTAATTTAGTGCATAGATTCATTAAGAATGCAGCAGTGAAAGATACCAGCCAAAGTAACATCTGATAAGAATAATGGTGGGCAAGGTGCCATGCACACACAACAACCGACATCTGAAGAACAACCAAGAGTCAGAAGATTCCACTCTATATGTTTTCTTTTTTTGATGAAACTGATCCATTGAGATGCTTTTCTTAAAGATGGTGAATGTGTGACTGTATTCATTTCCTTGAAGGTGGCATGTTTGGCCAACTCTATAAGTGCTCTGGATTTCCCCAAGATGACATGGTCTGCTCTTTGCTGTAGCACATTAGGCTGCAGACCTCACTTGAAGACATCACTGACACTCATGGTGGAAGAGGAGATGTTGGTGTCTGCTTCAGAACCTTTTAAATACAGATGCTGTAATTCTCCTTTTGGCTTTTCCTCCCCTTCTCCTTCATTTATTTTCTATTTGCTACTTTTTTTTAAGCCTTTTTTCCAGGCCATTCCTTTTGCAGCTGCTCCTAGTATGTGAATACTTGTGGTCCACCAATAATCACTCTGAAAATATAACCTTCCACATTCGTGTCCTTCCTCATCTCTCAAACACTCAACAGACACAAAATTCCAAAGCTCCCTCAGTCAAAATTTTCCATGATAATGTTTATCACAAACTTGAAAGGGTTCAGAAAAGATTTACAAGGATGTTGCCAGGGTTGGAGGACTTGAGCTATAGGGAGAGGCTGAACAGGCTGGGGATGTTTTCCCTTGAGCGTCGGAGGCTGAGGGGTGATCTTATAGAGGTTTACAAAATTATGAGGGGCATGGACAGAATAAATAGACAAAGTCTTTTTCCTGGGGTGGGGGAGTCCAGAACTAGAAGGCATAGGTTTAGGGTGAGAAGGGAAAGATATAAAAGAGACCTAAGGGGAAACTTTTTCATGCAGAGGGTGATACATATATGGAATGAGCTGCCAGAGGAAGTGGTGGAGGCTGGTACAATTGAAACATTTAAAAGACATTTAGATGGGTATATGAATCAGAAGGGCTTGGAGGGATATGGGCTGAGTGCTGGCAGGTGGGACTAGTTTGGGTTGGGAAATCTGGTTGGCATGGACGGGTTGGACCAAAGGGTCAGTTTCCATGCTGTACATCTCTATGGCTCTATGTCTTTTTGACATTAGGTTATATAAGCAATCCAAAGGTGATCCTGTGCTCTACTGTGTTTTATAATTAATTCAACTTCCCACTTTGGTTAATATTGCATTTGTTAAGCTTACAGATTGGAGAGAAACATATCACAACAATCATAAATCATCACCCACTTTATTAAAATGGACTGGTGTTTTTGAATCCAATTTGAATTGTGGGTCTGTGACTACAAATCCAGTAACAGAAATGGTGGAACTTGCAGTTGTGAGCTATCGAGTTAGGAGTTTGCTTCACTGGGACCACATAAGCAGGCAATCCTTACTAAGTTTTAACATTCATAGATGTCTTCAGAAGAACTCCTATTTATAACAATCACTGCTGTGACTCAAAAAGCAATAAGAGGACGTCTTTCTATTTTCCTCAACATTGCCAGGAGTTGTTAAAAAAGGGTAGTCCTGCTGTTTGCCGAAACAAAATAATACTTCTGTTCAAAACATGGGAGCAAAACTGTCCAGGGGTTTTTATTTCACACTTAAATTTGACATGGTGCATTTGCCAAACTTTCTGGTTGCACTCTGCACCAAACAGTATGTTATAAGACATACTGTTTAGTTAAAAGACAGCTGTGATGCTAATGAGATACAAGGGATAAACTCATCAAGAAATCTTTCTCACCAACCTCCTGAATAGTCACAATGAGGATTTCTGAGAAGAAATGCAAACTCGTTTCATTGACACTTAGAGTCATAGAGATGTCCAGCATGGAAACAGACCCTTCCATGCCGATCGGATATCCCAATCTAATCTGGTCCCACCTGCCAGCACCCGGCCCATATCCCTCCAAACCCTTCCTATTCATATACCCATCCAGATGCCTTTTAAATGTTGCTATTGTACCAGCCTCCACCACATCCTCTGGCAGCTCATTCCATACACGTACCACCCTCTGCGTGAAAATGTTGCCTCTTGGGTCTCTTTTACATCTTTCCCCTCTCACCCTAAACCTATGCCCTCTAGTTCTGGACTCCCACATCCCAGGAAAAGACTTTGTCTATTTATCCTATCCATGCCCCTCATGATTTTGTAAACCTCTATAAGGTCAGCCCTCAGCCTCTGACGCTCCAGGGAAAACAGCCCTACTCTATTCAGTCTCTCCTTGTAATTCAAATCCTCCAACCCTGGCAACATCCTTGTAATTCTTTTCTGAACCCTTTCAAGTTTCGCAATATTTTTTCAATAGGAAGGAGGCCAGAACAGCAGGCAATATTCCAACAGTGGCCTAACCAATGTCCTGTACAGCCGCAAAATGACCTCCCAACTCCTGTACTCAATACTCTGACCAATAAAGGAAAGCATATCAAATGCCTTCTTCACTTGACAGATGGACACTAAGAAGAATGTTGAAGCCCATGCCATTCAATGAATGGCAGCAGAAAAATTGAAGAAGTGATTTTGGTGATAGGGTATCCCACGATGTTATTTTTAAAAATTCCCATCATCAGTCACTTGACAAGATTTTCACCTACTTCCAACACCAGCCCTTAGGAAATACAACGATAGCGTCTCAAAAGTAACAGCTGATTAAACAAATTTCTTTAAAACTCTCGAGAGTTTTGGAAAGAACCTGGTTGAAAACAAAGGGAAATTCGGAAAGCAAAGAGAGGGTGTCACAATATTGGTCATTAAAAACAAGAAATCCCAAGGATTATTTTCTAAATATATAAAGACCAAGAGGATAAGAGAAATGTGTATGAGATCACAAAAGCAACCTATGTGTCAATGCAGAAGTAACGCATCATGTTCTTAATGAATACAGGATTATCCCCTTTCTGGAGATGGTAACAAGGGGAAACAATTGGTAAAGTTACCCTTCAGGAGATATTCAACCCCTCCATACCATTGCACCATTAAGTTCCAGATAATAAGGTCCACTGGGGACTTTTTCAGCCTGCTATTGAAATGGGCCATCAATTAAGTGGTCAATTGACAGTGACTAAAGGGCCTCAATTTCCTGGCAAGTAAGAAATGTATCTAGTTTCCTGATTGGGTAATCAACATGAACTATCTGCCTACCTCATTGGGAGTGAGTGGCATCTAAATACCATATCTCAGCAGGAAGGTATCAATAAACTGGCCAGAATGATAGCAAAATTACAAATGGAATTCAATCAGGAAAACATCAGACAATGCAGTTCTGAAATGCACACAAGGCAAATACACAACAGAAATGATAGGATACTGAAAAGAGTAGAATTATGAGTAGACCTTGGAGTACATGTTCACTGATCCTTAAAGGTAAAAGCACAGATATACATGTTATTGAAGAGGGAATACCTCCCCTTAGCTGAGGCATGGTAGCGCAAGAAAGTTGTGCTGGACGTGTGGAAAAAATACAGAGTATGGCCATGGCCAATGGGTGCAGTTCTGGTCACCATGTAACAGGATGGATACAATAATACCCAAGAGAGTATTACAAAGGTGTTGCTTGAAGTGGATTGCTTTCATTCTGGTGAAAAGTTGGTGAGGTTTTAGAATAGAGGAGGACAAAAGAGATTTGAAGTCTACAAAACTATAAGTAGCTGAGATAAAGGAAACACATTTGTCTCTTAGGAAAAAGGGTCAATAACAGACTTATGCAAAAATTAGAGATAATGCAACAGAAGGAATGTGAACATTGTGGATACAAAATTCTTTGGTTATTGAGTATTTTCCCGGCTAGAAGATGGTTTGTAATTGATTTTCCCAGGACTCAGTAATGGGACCCTTGTTTTTTTCCTGTTATAAATCAATGACCTAATCCTAAGTGTTGAGAGGCTAGTTAGCTCAGTTAGCTGGATGACTGGTTTGTGAAAGAGAGTGGTGCCAATTGCCACGCCAGCTGAGGTTACTATGAAGGTGGCTCAGTGGTTAGCACTGCTGCCTCACAATGCCAGGGACCCGGGTTTGATTCCAGCCTCGGGCAACTGTCTGTGTGGAGTTTGCACATTCTCCCCGTGTCTGGGTGGGTTTCTTCCAGGTGCTCCGGTTTCCTCCCACAATTCAAAGACTTTTCCGGTTTTGGTGAATTTGCCATGCTAAATTGCCCACAGTGTTCAGGGATGTGTAGGTTGGGTGCATCAGTCAGGGGTTAAATGTAGAGTACTAGGGTAGGGAAATGGGTTGGGTGTGTTATTCTTCAGAGGGTTGGTGTGGACTTGTTGGTCTGAAGGGCCTGTTTCCACACTGTAGGTGTTCTTTGATTCTTCTTCTCAACCTCTCCCCTCACCTGAAGCATAGTGACCCACAGGTTAAACCAGCACCAATCATCTCCCTCTCTCTGTCTCTAATGAGAGAGCAACTCTATGGTCAGTGAGACTTTGGCAACCTTTTCTTACTGAGGGGACAATTGCAAAAGGAACAATTTCAAATTTTGTACACTATACAAAACTTGAAAACAATGCAAAATATGAAGAGGACAGTGTAGAACCTCAAAGGATACTGACAAGTTGATGGAGTGGCAGATCAGTGGGATATTCTGATAGAAAAGAGATGGAAGGACAGTATAAAACAAAGAGTTCCACTCTAAAACGTATGCTGGAGAGAACGGTCCTCGTTAATAAATCGTTAAGATAACAGGGCAGGTAGAAAGAGCAGTTAATAAAACAGATAGCCTTTCTTAATAAAGCCCTTTCTTAATAGGGTCACAGAATACAAAAACAGAGCGCTTCTGCTGAACTTGTCTAAAACACCAGTTGGACTTCAACTGGAATACTGTGTCTAGATTTTAGTGCCACATTTTAAGAAGGATGTGAACACAGAGCAGAGAGTGCAAAAGGGGTTTACAAGATTATCGGGGAAATTTCCATTCCTGGAACCAGTGATCGATGGGAGAAGTCAGCATCGTTTTTCTTGGTGAGGAGAAGGCTCAGAGGAGATGTGATTAAAGTGGTGTGGACAGATTAGACAGGCAGAAACTGTTCCTGCTCACAATCAGGTTGAGGAGGAAGGAGCCCAGATTTAAAGAGTATTGCCAAAGAAGAAAATAGAATGCAAGAAAAAACTGCATTTACACAGCAAGAAATTTGGGATTGGAACACACTGCCCGATTGTCTGGTGGAGGCAGGTTCATTCAAGGAGTTCAAGAAATTCTATGGTTATTTATATTTAAATAATGGGAAGGGTTGCGGGAGAAAGGCAGGAGAATGGCATTAAGTCATAACGTCACTTGGAAAGCTGGTGCAGACACAATTGGACAAATGCACTGCACTGTAACAATTCTGACAATAATTAGAGAGTATAGGCTTAAAGTAACAGATAAAAGGATTAAAGGTGATGTGAGGAGAAATGTTTTAGCCAGTGGCTGGTGGGGACCTGGAATTCTGAAAAACTGGTGAAGGAAAGCTTTCATTGTATTTAATTAAATATCCAAGTATTATTTAAAATGCTGTGCTGTACAAGAAAAAGCACCAAGAGCTCAGAAAGGGGGATTAAGCTTGTTAATTATTTTTCAGTTAGCACAGACACTGGCCTCCTTCCATATTGTAAATGTCTACAGTTCATATGGCAATGAACAGAGACATATCTACAGAAGAACTTCACAACCGCAAACCTACACCCTAAACTTCACAACCCTTTAGACTCTTATTCCCTCAAGACAGAGACTTGAGTCGTGGTACTCAATTTAATATAGTCAACAGGGCATACAAATATATTCCCTTCCACTGTACCTCACATTTGGAGAGTTTTTTTCTGAGCCGAAATAATTCAGATTTAATCTAACAATTCCCACATTCACTGAAGCTAGATTTTGCCAAGAAGTCTGGTCTGCCTTGCCCTATCTATGCACTGTTATACCAGATCATTAGCTGATTGTTGAATTAATAATATCAACTGGCAACAGAGCATGATACACAATGAAAATGATAAAATAGCCACCCCATGCTGTGGAATTCTGCCAGGTACAACGTGAAATTCTCTTACCGGTGACCAAAAAAAAAATGCAAACTGCCAGACACAGAACCACCACCAACAACAACACTATAGTCTCCTAATTTTATATTTAAATGTGCGCCACAAAAAAAACTCTCTCTAACTGATGTGGTAAAATGATTTATCAGAATCAAAAGCAATTCCTAGAAATAACCACCAATGCCGTTCCCCTGTCTAGGGACCTTATTTATGAAGGTTAAAGGGCTCACTTCAGGATCATTAAGTGCACTGACTCACTTCTTTAAAATTTACCAAATGGCAATTATTGCATTGCAGTAACTCAGTGCACTTATAGTAGAATTGCCACCAATAGATCAACAGAAGTTCAAAGTTACAAATGTTGTGAATTCAATATAGTGTTGTCTTCAAAGATAAAGTAAGGTTCATTGGTTGATCAATGAGAGTCCAATAAAGATTTAATACATGTTATGACTTTCGTTACTGATAGATGCCAGGATCATGCTTTTACCTGATGCAATGGAAAGGGAAAAGACAAATCAATCAAAACACTGGGCAATTTACTTCTCTCATTAAATGGAAGCAGTTTTCTCACCATACACAGGAGTACTTCAAAAGCATGCTTTTGTTGCATAAATACAAACTCTCTCTAGCTGTGATCCAATACAAAGTTAATTCTTTTTACCCTTCATTTCTGCACAACATATAATTGAATCATTGATACCTTTTGGTATTTTAATTAACTATCAGAACTATCATCCTAACATTTAAACAGTGTGGAACATTTGATTGACAGACTTGAACCCTGAATCTGCTTGGCATTGGTTCAAACATACTGAGAAGGTTTAGTGTATAAATCAGCTGGAGTCCTATACATCACACTGCACCCAGATATAATAGACAAGGTCAACCTTCTTCAAGCTATACCAACACATGTTTCGGACAACTGGATTACATTTTTTGCAAAACGGTATTAAATTGTTTGTTTAAAATGGATACACGAAAGCTCAAGTTCTAGACATCTTTCTTAGAAATTAGACATCATAGCCTTGTACAAAACCTGAGTAACATGCAAACCAGATGAAGTTATGATAATTAGCTGCAGCTTGGTGAAAGGATGTGAGAAAACAATGACGTCAGTTATTTCCTCTTGTACAATTTTCTGAAAACGTATCTGATAAGGAATATTGAACTTCGGAGGCCATGTCAAAACTTTTGGCACTCACTGCCCTGAATCTTCTTATCATTTAAATGAATGGTCACAAAATACTTTGCAGTGCTCTCAGCTCTCATAGGACCCCATAGCCCACCATACACCTCCACCTCCAAGACCATCGCGCTCTGTTCCAACAATAAGCAGTTTGAAAAAATGATCCTGCTCATGTCATAGAAAAAGGAGCAGGCCAGTTAGCGTGTCAAGCCTTGCCCATTATCTAATGAGATCTCAGGTAATCTGTGATCTAATTCCATAAACCCACCTTTGTTCCATATTCCTTCATAGCTGTGGATTATAAAACACTTATAGTTGATCTGGCATCAATACAACTGATCCAAACTTCTGTCATCCTTCATATGTGCAATTTGTTTAGATTAGATTACTTACAGTGTGGAAACAGGCCCTTCGGCCCAACAAGTCCACACCAATCCTCTGAAGAGCAACCAACCCAGACCCATTCCTCTACGTTCACCCCTTCACCTAACACTACAGGCAATTTAGCATGGCCAATTCACCTAACCTGCACATGTTTGGACTGTGGGAGGAAACCAGAGCACCCGGAGGAAACCCACGCAGACATGGGGAGAATGTGCAAACTCCACACAGACAGTTGCCTGAGGTGGGATTTGAACCCAGGTCTACTGGCGCTATGAAGCAGCAGTGCTAACCACCCACAAATGTTGTGTGATTTCACTCCTGAAAGGTCTAGCTTTTATTTTTAGACCATACCCACTTGCAACAGACCAACAAAAATAGATCTTTCTTTCTCACCTATCTGTTCTTTGTCATAATGTGAAAATCTCACTTAAAACACTTATTAGCCTTCTAAATTCCATGAACTACAAGACTAATTTGTGTAATGCATCCTCATAACTTAATATTTAGAACCTAGGCATTATTCAGATAAATTTTTGCTGGGTTCCCTCCAGTTGCTGATCTGGAAAGCAGATCTTGTGAGCATTATCACTATCTGCAATTGTGGGGTGCTGTTACTTGAAAATTGGCTGTACAGTTCCCTACACTGCACATGAACTACACTTCAAATGTATTTCATTGATTGCACATCAGGCTGTCCTGTGGTCGTGAGTGATGCTACACAAATGCAACTCTTTCTTACCCTCAAATATAATTGAGAGAAATATAATTAGGTAATATATTTGGAAAAGTCCTGAACCATTATACCATCAAAGTCGTGTCGTATATCCTTAATGCAAAAATGTGGTATAACCTAGGAGTTAGGCTGAATTCGATTCAGTTTAGGAGTTAAACTCCTCACTCCAATTGACAGGCTCATTTTCAAAAGACTTCAGATCAGGCTTCACATAGTTCCAGAACAGTACAGCATTATATTTTAAGAATGTCTAAGTTGTCGAATGGACCTCCATGGAATATGGTAAAGTCTTGCCATTCACGTGTATGCCCTCTGCGAATCCACTGAGCCACACAAGATTTAATGTGCACCTTCTTGCCCATTGAGATGCCAATGTCTGCCCATTCTGAGTGTGCACTGCAAGTGCATCATTATTGAGCATGCACAGTCAACCATTCATTTCACCATTCACAAAAATTACCGCCTGCGACATATGGAACACGTCCATCGTGAAAGGTGGGATTTTATTATATTACAGGTGTTTCTTACATCCTGTTAATGTGCCATAAAAGGCCATACTCCTACCGGCACAGTCATATCATTACAAGGCAATCAGCTGAAGAATAGAACTTTGTACAGGCATCCCAAATACATTTGATAAAATCTTCACTGATGTAGCTCAGGTGTGAACATATTTGGCAATGTAGACATTACCTGTCAGATTTTGAGAGTATGAGTTGTAAAAAATATGGCCAGGCAGGGAAGGTTCATCAAGGGGAAAGGTGTCATTGCCCCTGAGCAAGGTTTCTGTCAAGGCCACCATATTGCATAAATCGTCTGCAATACATTCATAGATAGGTAAGACATAGACAGACCTGTCGCTTTACAGACACTCCACAAAATATATTTGCAGGATGAAATTATTTACAAATCCTTTGAACGAGAGGAAAGATGCTAATCTTCTTAGCAAACCATGCAAGACACAGAGCCATCTTAAAAATAACCTGGCTCAAATCAAATTATACAATCTGCAACTCAATTTTTTTTACTTGAAGAAATAAAATGGATTAGTATGATTTTGACCAAGAAAATTGACAGCAGTCAAAATGGCGCCAATTAGCAGTCAATATGAGTCTTCAGACACAATTAGATGTAACGGAAGTTTTCAGGTTTGTTGCTTGGCAGATGGGCTTTGCTTTTGTCTCTACTCCAGTCTCAGTAATTCAGCCAGACTCCTTTTGATATATTTCTATTGACACCAAACTCATTTTGATCTTTTCAGCAAGAACTCTTATGATAAGTTCAATTATGCAATAACATAAGATGAACTGTTGTATATTCTTTTTGAAAATTCTGCCTGTTTGCATTGTTCTGTTCCAAAAGTAAGCTCCAGTTTCTTTTTTTCTCAACAGGCATAAGAGTAGCAAGAGTTATGAGAGGAGAACAGTGAGAAATCTATCAACGATACAAATTAAGCAGGTATTTGATATTCTAATGTACTGGGAATGCCCGTCATATTCTTGTGTCATGCAGCGTTCAGAACTGTGGAAACCATTGGATGGTAATGCAGCGTTGGTTAAGTTAAATAGCCAGTTATGGGTGTTATGGAGAATCAACCATTTTAAAGTCATCAGAAATTATCTTCCGCTTAGCATCAAATGCAAAATTTACATCAATAAAAAGCAAAACACTCTGACTGCTCGAAAACAGATTATAAAAATAGAAAAAGCTGAAAATCTTCAGCAGCTTAGGAAGCATCTGGGAAGCAAAACAGCTAACGGCTAGATTTTCATAGAGTCACTCCAAGGACTGTTATAAGTGAGGGGTTGGATGTCGAGGCAGATGTTCTACCCTGATTCCTGACTGGTAAGAGAGAGGGGACACAAAATGGCTCACAAAAGGGGAAATCTAAACTCAGTGAGGCCATTGGACTCAGTAACAGAAAGGGAGGACTGCAGATGCTGGAGATGAGAATTGAAAAGTGTGGTGCTGGAAAAGCACAGGCGGTCAGGCAGCATCCGAGGAGCAGGAGAGTCGACGTTTCAGGCATAAGCTGCAGAATAGATACAGTCTGTGTAGCAGATATGACATTTTTTAAAAATATATTTTTATTGAAAAATAGATTTTTTTAACATTATGACAAATACAAAACAATACAATTAAAATAATACTAAGAAAGAACACAAAAAAATTTTAAAAATCCAAACCACCCCCATTTACAAATGTATAAATATATTTTTTTAAAAACCCAGCTAACCATTTAACGAAATAAATAAAAACTAACAACAAACTAATAAATAATAATACAGCTCAGCAAAACAAAAGACTAACTCTTGAATATCGAGAGCATTATTTTTTCACATATTCATACGTTTGAAGTTCCCTCTCTCTGGATATTGGATTCATAAAGCACAATTGTTACAGCTATATAAAAGCCCTTATTAGTACAATGTGTCCAGAATTTCCAAAAAGGGCTGCCATGTCTTATAGAAATCCTCAGTCTTGTGGTGTACCATACTTGTGAGAAAATCCAAGGGGCTATGCTTCTTAACAAGCTTCTGCCAACCTAACAGGTCCAGGGGATTTGTGGACACCCAACTTAACAAGATATTCTTTCTTGCACAGATAGTGATGATGCTGAAAAGTTTTTTCTTCTGCGCACCTACAAAGAACACACTGGGCAGACCAAGAAGAATAGAAATCGGGTCCTTCTCCACCCTGACACCCAAAATCCTCTCCAATGAACCTGCCACAGTGCTCCAGTATGTTTGAAGCCTACCACAGGACCAGAGACAATGGGTAAGAGCGTCTGTACCAACCTTGCACTTGGGACATCTTGAAGATACTCCTGATTTAAATTTTGACAAATGATCCACAGCCAAGTGAACCCTGTGGAGAATCTTCAACTGTAAAGCATGGGACGTATTGCAAATTGATATTTTTCCTGCATTTTCCCAAATATCTTTCCATGTCTCTGAAGAGACCTCAATGCCGAGTGCTCTCTCCCACACCCTGCAGAGTCGATTGAATTCATCTGAGGGGCACCCCCAAATTGGTGACATAAAGTGCTGACAGAAAGTGTACTCTTAACACTGAGCACCCCCTTTCTATGTCTAGGGATCAGTCAAACGTGTAGTCCTTTTTGAATAAAATCCCTAACTTGAAAAAAAGGAAAGAGGTCCCTGCTAGATAGCTCGTATTTCCACATTCGTTGATCAAAGGACATCATTGTGTCTTCCTCAAATAAATCACCCATACAAGTCACACCCCTAGGTGCCCAATGTTTGAATCCTGAATCCATCATTCCCGGTTGAAAACCAGGCATACCCACTATAGGTGCAAGAAAAGATGTTTTGCCAATATTGCCTTCTCCCTGCCAAATTGCCCTCCATTATTTAACAGTATTGATGACTATTGTGTTATGGCAATATTCCTTAATTGCCCTCAATTTGTCCAAAAACAACAAGCTAGTAAGGGGGCACTTTGCCTGGGAGGTTTTGATATCTAACCATATTGAAAGAGGGTCCCCAAAAGCCCAATCAATAGTGTAAGATAAGAGTGAGCTTAGTTAATAGTTTTTAATGTCTGGGAGATCCACTCCCCCCAATCTGTGAGGCAATTACAGTTTGGCTAATTTAATAAGGGCCCGCTTACAATGCCAAATAAAAGAGCTGAACCAGCCGTTCAGTCTCTTGAATGTTTTTATCGAAAATCGGGGGAGCACCCATTCAGGGTACAACAAAGGGGTCAAAATATTCATCTTAATAAGCTCTGCCCAACCTAACCCTGAGACTGGAAGCACTTCCCATCTTTGAAGGTCTTGTTTGCTTTTGTCAAATAACTGAACAAAATTAGCTTTGAACAACTGATCAAGAACTGGAGTGATAAATATGCCCAAATACACAAACCCCCCCGTTACCTCTTAAATGGGAATGGATATTCACCCTCCAGACCTAGCACCTTCGTAAGACCACCCATAGGCATAACCTCTGATTTTGCAAAATTAATCTTGTACCCCGAAAGGTGCCAAACGAGCTGATGCGTTCAATCAGGTGAGGCACCAAAACTCCTGGATTTGACAAAAAAACGAGGACATTGTCCGCGTACAACGAAATCTTATGTAATTTTGACCCCACTTCTGGAGCCGCTCTATTGGGACCCCTAGGAATAGCCTCCATTAATGGTTCAATCACCAATGTAAAAATCATTGGCGAAAGGGGTCAGCCCTGCTGGCTGCAGAAGGTAACACAGTCTCCAGCCTCAACGCAAGAGTCTTGGAGATGATTTTAAAGTACACATTTAAGATTGAATTGGGCCTGTATGAAACACAGTCATCCGGGATCTTCCCTTTTTTAAGAATAAGTGAAATATTGACCTCTCTCAGGAATGGCAGGAGATGATCATCACTATATGTGTCATTGAACATCGGGCCTGACAATATGTTTATAAATTCCTTATAGAATTCCCAGGGGAGTCCATCAGGACCAGGCACCTTTCCACTCTGAAGCTGCTACACAGTCTCCTGCACCTCTTGCTCTGATAAGGAGGCATTGAGAAAAGACTCTTGTTGGGGGCCACACCCAGGAGCTCCAGATCTTTGAAAAAGAACTCCACCTTGGCCCATCCCTCCTCACAACCCTCAGATTGGTATAACTCAGAGTAAAATCTCTGGAATGCCACATTAATCTTTTTGGAATTACATGTTCGGTTCCCAGACCCTTCCCTGCTTGAGGGGCACTCTTTTTCCTGATGAGATATGCTAGATACTTGCCTGGCTTGTCACCATGCTGATATAATCTTTGTTTTGTGAAAGTCAGCTCCTTCTTTGCTGCCTGTATGAGCACAGAATTCAATGCAGCCCACAGCATCATAATTTTCTGTAGCTTGACAAACAAGGGCCTGTCAAAGTAAGCCTTCTCTGCTGCCTCCAACTGTGCTTCGAGGACACGTTGCTGCTCCCCCTTCTGCTGAATCCTACAGGCAGAGTAAGAAATAATTAACCCCTGTCATAGGCTTAGTCAGTTTCCCAAAGGATGGATGGGCTACTAACCGAGTTTGAATTAATGTCTAAGATTGCCCAAAATTCCCTTGAGAAGTACTTCACAAACTTATTATCCTTAAGAATAAAGAGATCCATTCACCAGTGCCTTGGGCCCACTGTAACATCTTTAATCTTAACCAACAGGTACACTGGAGCATGATTGGAGATGGTAATATTACCAAAATCCCTGACTGTAGGGTGGAGACTCCTCCAGACGTCCACCAACCCTAGCTCCACACACAGATCAACAAATTGTTTAGTTCATACAGAGGGTATTGGGGGGCCTTTGGACAACCTGTCTACTGTGGGATCCATGAGACAATTAAAATCTCCCCCTATAATGATATGCTGGGACTCGAGACTGATCAGTTTGGAGAACGCCTTGATCAAAAATTTGAGGGGATGGGCCGGAGACAGTAAACACTTAAAACACCACATTCTTCCCCATTTATCAGGGCTTTGAGAATTACAAACCTCCCACGTGTGTCTTTAACACTATCTAGTAACTTAAATGGGAGATTCCACCAAACCAATATAGCCAGTCCCCTACTTCTGGTATTTAAAGATGAAAAATAAACCCAATCAAAGCCATTCTGCTGTAGTTTCAAATGGTCCCTATCATGTGTGTCACCTGTAAATAAGCAATATCCATCTTTACCTTTCTATGATTCGAGAGTACCTTTTTCCTCTTAATTGGTGAGTGACTCCCCTTGCTGTTCCAAGTACACCATTTAATCAAAACATTATCCATAACCTTCTGTTGTAACATTTAAATTCCAGAGAGGAGGAATTCGAACCACAAATCGCTGAGCCTTAGTGTTGCGAGATCCATCGAACATAAAAACAACATAAACTAAAACCATTACAATTAACAAACCTACAAAACTATCAAAGACTATATACAACAAAAACCAAAAAACAAGCCAATGTACAAAGCGCCAATGGTGCTGAATGTGGGAGTTCACCCCCAGCCCAAAGGGGGCAACTACACATTCCAATTTCCCATCCCGCTGCCAATACTACAGCCAGGACATTTAAATATCTGAACTGGGCATAAACTGCCCGTAAGTTGGCATCTAGCCATCCCAACCATTTTCCCTCCCCAAACACAAGCAGAAAAGAAACAAAATACACCATGGAGTAGCAACATGAATAATGAAATTTTGAAAAATAAAAGAGTAAGTACCCCACCCATCCTTTGGTATAACTTAACATAGAAATTGGAAGTACACATCTCAACCGCTGCCAAACATAGTTTAGACCAGATTATTACCAATAAAAAGATAAGAAAAGAAAACCCCGACCGGACTTCCTCTTTTTTAAAAGCAAAATCAAAGACATATCCAAACAACTATTTGTATGTACTATTTGTACATACTAAATTGTTTAGATTAAGTTAATTTGTCCACAAAGTCTCTTGCCTTCTCTGATATGTCAAAGAGATGTACAGATCCATCTAAGGTGATCTGAAACACCGTCGGATACCTCAGAGAGTACTGGATCCCGAGCTCCCTCAGTCTTCTCTCGACAGCATTGTAGGATTTTCTTTTCTGGATCACTGCCGCTGAGAAGTCCCGGAAGAACATGATGTTCGAGCCCTTGTAAACTAGTGCCTTCGGATCCTTCCCCTGGATTCTGGAAGCTTCCACGATTCTCTCCTTATCTCTATAAAGATGAAACCGCACCAAGATATGACACGGACGTTGATCCAGACCTGACCTCCGCGCAGTGACCCGGTGAGCCCTCTCAATCTTCAAGCTTCCCATTCCAGCCTCCAAGTTAAGGAATTCGGCAACCAGTCCTCAATAAATTCCGGCGGCCACTCGTCTTCCTTACTCTCTGGCAGACAGACGATACAAATATTTTTTCACCTGCCCCTGTTCTCGAGGTCATCGACTTGGTCAAGCAAATTACAGACCTGCATCTCCAGGACTTGGATCCTATTCTTGGAGGAACCGGTATCAGTTTCCATTGCGACTCTGTGCTCTACCTCATCCATCCATTTCTCCAGGTCTCCCAGCTGCTGTTCATGCATTTGCAGCATGACAGAGATTGGAGCTAGCTTCTCCTCTATCTGCTCACCCAACATCTCGTGAGATTTTGTGAGGTTCTTCACCAGGGCCTGGTAAGAAATTGAGTCAGAGGATCCTGTAGGTTGGGCCATGGGCCTGGCCTCGAATGCACCTCCTCCCTTCTTCGGCATCCCTGGATGGTGAAAACTGAGGTACGTTGCTCTCTAACAGTTTCCTGGGACTCCACAGCCTTTCCAGAGTCCCAGGATTTCGCGGTGGTCTGGGTAGGGCTGGTTAGGACTTCGTCCTGCTTGTGATGTGGTGCTGAGCTCTGCAACACAATCTTCCTAGATTGACACCATCTTGGATCCCTCATAACATTTTTTTAAGCTTCCCTGAATTTAAACTTGAAGAAATCAGGCTGAAGAAAAAAAAAGACACCCCTCTGCTGGACTGCTTTGGTTAACAGGCAAATGACTGGAGATGAGAGAAATAGCATAACATGGTGGTACACTTTCTAGTTGCTGAAACTTCACCAGGATCAATTATTGTGTCATTGTGAATGCTTGGCTGAAATTTTAAAGCTACATTTATGTCAGCAGGAAGTATGAAGTTCACAGTTAGAGTGATAGTTTAAAGAGGCTAATAAAAGACTTTTGTTATAGATTATGAAACGTTGCTTGTTTTTAAGAGATTAGCAAATTGAGGAGGTTTCAAAGTTTTGTCATGATTGTAACAATGGGAGAACTTTCACCATCCGATCTGTCGGAATGAGAACTGTGTAAGATGTTGAGAAGGTTGTTCTTTTCGTCTCCATATGGTTATTAAGCTGTATATTTGGGGTTGTGTTATGGAGGTGGCATTAAGGTAAGTGGCAAACGTGGGATGGAGGTGGCATGAAGCTCAGGAATGGTTATTGGTTTGGGAGGGTGGTGGGGTGAAGGTGGTATATGGACATGAATTTACATTGAGAGTATAAGGGAAACTGGGGGTTAGTTGGCAAGTCTGAGTTGACATGGAAGCAGCATGGATGGTATGAGGCTCATAGTTGGTGTGTGGGAGGGGATGAGAAGATTTGAGAAGTGTGTTTAAAAGACATACAGCTTCCAAGTCAGGAGGGATAAAGTCTCAAAAATCCATGGTGGGCTCTTTAACCAGTCTTCCTCAAATCACCTGTACTCTGCTTCTAGGGTTGGCTGGCATAACTCCATTCACTGTGCCTCCCTCCAGTACCCCTAACCAGAATCCTAAATCCTTCAGAGTACGTCTTAACCAAAGTTGGCATGGCAATTGGATATTAATTTTAAGAATTAAAATTTGGTCTAATATGATCATGAAACCATTGACAATTTTAATTTAAAAATTTGTTCACCGATGTACTTTAGGGAAGGAAGTTTCCCACCCTGGGTCAGACGCGCAGCGACGTGGTTGGCTCTTAGATGCCCTCTGAAATAGACAACTCACAAAGTTGCATGAAACTTCTACAAAGTGTAGAAAAAATGATTCAAAGCAGACAGACCAACTAGAATTAATCTAAGACCTGAAAACAACAATGGCAAATACAGCCCTGTCAGCTATGTGAAGTCCTCCTTAACAAACACATGGGAACTTATGACAAATTTGGGAAAATTGTCTCACAAATTAGTTAAGCTTCAGTCCAATTTAGTCATCTTTACAGAGTCAAACCTTACAAACATCAGACCCCAGCCTCACCATCTCGAGGTGCATCTCTGTCATCTCAACAGCAATTCATACCAACCAGACATTGTGGTGCACTGGTATAAAATCAGTTCCCCTAGGAATCCTTAATATGGGCTCCAAATCCAATGAAGTCTCAAAGACAGGGAAGAAAACATTCTGCTCATTAGCATCTACCACACCACCTCAACTGATGAATCAGTACTCTTCCATGTTGAAGATGAACGGGAGAAATCCCTAAAGTTGGCAAGGGCACACAATATGCTGCAGGTGGAGTTCTTCAATGTCCATCATGAAGAATGTCTCAATAACACCAGAACAGTCTGAGCTGGTCAAGTCCTAAAAGACATAGCTGTTGGACTCTGTGGTAGAGATGGTGAGGAAACCAACAAGAGGGCAAAACATATTGACATCATTCTCATCAATATGCATTCTGCAGATCAAATTAGCTTTTTCCTTTTGTTTCCCTCACCATCTGATGAAGGGCTTATGCCTGAAATGTCGAATTTCCTCTTCCTCGGATGCTACCTGACTTGCTGTGCTTTTCCAGGGCCACACTTTTCGAATCTGCTGCGCACTCAGGTAATGACAATCTCCACTGGAGATTCAAGAGGATGTCCACCTCTCCCCACAACTCAAATCTTCCAACCCGAGCAACATCCTTGTAAATCTTTTCTGAACCCTTTCAAGTTTCACAACATCTTTCCGATAGGAAGGAGACCAGAATTGCATGCATTATTCCAACAGTGGCCTAACCAAAGTCCTGTACAGCCACAACATGACCTCCCAACTCCTGTACTCATACTCTGACCAATAAAGGAAAGCATACCAAACGCCTTCTTCACTATCCTATCTACCTGTGACTCCACTTTCAAGGAGCTATGAACCTGCACTCCAAGCTCTCTTTGTTCAGCATTAAGTGTATAAGTCTTGCTAAGATTTATTTTCCCAAAATGTAGCACTTCGCATTTATCTAAATTAAACTCCATCTGCCACTTCTTAGTTCATTGACCCATCTGATCAAGATCCCGTTGTAATTTGAGGTAGCCTTCTTCGCTCCAATTTTGGTACCATCTGCAAACTTACTAACTATACCTCTGAAGCTCACATCCAAATCATTTATATAGTGGCGAAACGTAATGGACCAAGCATCGATCCTTGTGGCACTCCACTGGTCACAGGCCTCCAGTCTGAATACAACCCTCCACCACCACCTTCTATCTTCTACCTTTGTGCCAGTTATGTATCCAAATGGCTAGTTCTCCCTGTATTCCATGAGATCTAACCTTGCTAATCAGTCTCCCATGGGGAACCTTGTCAAATGCTTACTGAAGTCTATATGGACCACATCTACTGTGCTGCCCTCATCAATCTTCTTCAAAAAACTCAATCAAGTTTGTAAGACATGATTTCGCACGCACAAAGCCATGTTGACTATCCCTAATCAGTCCTTGCCTTTCCAACTACATGTACATCCTGTCCCTCAGGATTCCCTCCAACAACTTGCCCACCACCGACTTCAGGCTCACTGGTCTATAGTTCCCTGGCTTGTCCTTACAACCCTCTTAAACAGTGGCACCAGGTTAGCTAATCTCCAGTCTTCCGGCACCTCACCTCTAACTATCGATGATACATATATCTCAGCAAGAGGCCCAACAATCATGTCCCTAGCTTCCCACAGAGTTCTCGGGTACACCTGATCAGGTCCTGGGGATTTATCCACTTTTATGTGTTTCAAGACATCCAGCACTTCCTCCTCTGTAATCTGGACATTTTGCAAGATGTTAACATCTATTTCCCTACAGTCTATATGTTCCATATCCTTTACCACAGTAAATACTGATGCAAAATACTAATTTAGCATCTCCCCTATCTCCTGCGGCTCCACACAAAGGCTGCCTTGCTGATCTTTGAGGGGCCCTATTCTCTCCCTAGTTACCTTTTTGCCCTTAAGTATTTGTAAAAACCCTTTGGATTCTCCTTAATTCTATTTGCCGAAGCTATCTCATGTTCACTTTTTGCCCTTCTGATTTCCCTCTAAAGTATACACCTACTGCCTTTATACTCTTCTAAGGACTCATTTGTTCTACCTTGTCTATACCTTACATATGCTTCCTTCTTGTTCTTAACCAAACCCTCAATTTCTTCAGTCCAGCATTCCCTATACCTACCAGCCTTTCCTTTTACCCTGACAGGAATATACTTTTTCTGTGTTCTTGTTATCTCATTTCTGAAGGCTTCCCATTTTCCAGCCATCCCTTTACCTGTGATCATCTGTCCCCAGTCAGCTTTCAAATGTTCTTGCCTAACACCGTCAAAATTAGTCTTCCTCCAATTTAGAACTTCAAGTTTTAGATCTGGTCTATCCCTTTCCATCACTATTTCAAAACGAATAGAATTATGGTCGCTGGCCCCAAAGTGCTCCCCCACTGATACTTCAGTCATCTGCCCCGCCTTATTTCCCAAGAGTAAGTCAAGTTATTGCACCTTCTCTAGTAGGTACAACCAATACTGAATCAGAAAATTTTCTTGTACACACTTAACAAATTCCTCTCCATCTAACCCGTTAACACTATGGCAGTCCCAGTCAATGTTTGGAAAGTTAAAATCCCCCACTAAAACCACTCTATTATTCTTTCAGACAACTGAGATCTCCTTACAAATCTGTTTCTCAATTTCCCTCTGACTATCAGGGGGTCTTTCATACAATCCCAATAAGGTGATCATCCCTTTCTTATTTCTCAGTTCAACCCAAATAACTTCGCTGGATGCATTTCCGGGAATATCTTCCCTCAGCACAGATGTTATGCTATTCCTTATCAAAAAATGCCACTCCCCCTCGTCTCTTGCCTCCCTTTCTATCCTTCCTGTAGCATTTGTATACTGGAACATTAAGCTGCCAGTCCTGCCCATCCCTGAGCCATGTTTCTGTAATTGCTATGATATCCCAGTCCCATGTTCCTAACCATGCCCTGAGTTCATCTGCCTTCCCTATTAGGCCCCTTGCATTGAAATAAATGCAGTTTTATTTATCTGTCCTACCTTGTTCTCTGCTTTGTCCCTGCCTGCCTTGGCTGTTTGACTCGCTTCTTTTATGAATTGCACCAGTCTAAGATTGATCTCTTTTCTCACTATCTCCCTGGGTCCCATGCCCCCTCCCCCTTACTAGTTTAAATCCTCCTGAGCAGCTCCAGCAAATCTCCCTGCCAATATATTAGTCCCCTTCCAATTCGGGTGCAATTCATCCTTCTTGTACAGGTCACTTCTACTGCGGAAGAGATTCCAATGATCCAAAAATGTGAATCCTTCTCCCATACACCAGCTCCTCAGCCATGCATTCATCTGCTCTAAAATCCTATTTCTACGCTCACGAGCTCGTAGCACTGGGAGTAATCGAGATATTACTACTCTTGAGGACCTCCTTTTTAAATTCCTGGCCTCACTCTATGTTCTCCCTTCAGAATCTCATCCTTTTCCCTTCCTATTGCTGGTTCCAATGTGTACAATGACCTCCTGCTGGTCCTTCTCCCCCTTGAGAACATTCTGCACCCTCTCTGAGACATCCTTGATCCTGGCACCAGAGAGGCAACACACCATTCTGTTTTTTAGCTGCTGGCCACAGAAATGTCTGTCTATGCCTCGGACTTGAGAGTACCCTAACACAATCGATCTCTTGGAACCTGAGGTACCCCTCATTGCATTAGAGCCAGTCTCAATACCAGAAACGTGGCTGGTCGTGCTACATTCCCCTGAGAATCCATCACCCCCTATGTTTTCCCAAATAGCATACTTGTTTGAAATGGGGATATCCCAAGAAGACTCCTGCACTACCTGCCTACTTTTCTTAACTTTCCTGGAGTTAACCCATCTATGTGACTGTATCTGCAACTTTTCCCCCTTCCCATAACTGCCATCCATCACACCCCCTTGCTCTTGTAAATTCCTCATTGCCTCTATCTGTCTCTCCAACCGACCCATTCGATCTAATTGGATTTGCAACCAACGGCATTTATTGCAGATATAATCCTCAGTAACACGTAAACTCTCTCTAAACTCCCACATCCGACAAGAAGAGCATATCACTCTACTGAAGGCATTTTTACTTCTTTTAATCTGCAGACCCAGAAAATAGCACTGTCTTATTCCTCTACAAAACACTGCTCCAGACTAACTTAATACTTATAGCTTATATTTTTAAGTTTAATCAAGAGACATATCTCAGTAAAACATATAATCAAGAAAGAACCCATTCTAGTCACTACTGCAGACTTACTGTAAGGTGACGTCTGCCAAACAGGTTCCTCCAGTTCTGTAAAGCTGCAGCATAACTTGTCTATCCTTATACGGAATGCCCCTTCCAATGAAGGCAAAGACGCCAGTCCCTTTTTACAACCTTATCTACCTGCACTGCCACCTTCAGTGATCTGTGGACCTGCACACCCAGATCCATCTGTTATCAGTACTGCTAAAGGTTCTGCCATTCACTGTATAATTTCCACTTGTACTTGACCTTCCAAAACACATTAGCTCACATTTATCCGGATTAAACTCCATCTGCCATTTTTCTACTTATGCCTCTAACTGATCTATATCCTGCCATAACCTCTGACAATCCTCACTATCCACAACTCCACCTATCTTTGTTTTGTCTGCAAACTTACTAACTAACAAGCTATGTTTTCCTCCAAATCATTTATGTAGATCATGAACAGCAGAGGTCCCAGCGCTGATCCATGTGGAACACCACCAGTCACAACCCTCAATTCTGAAAGTTATCATTCCATCACTACCCTCCATCTCCCTCTATCAGCTAGTTCTGTATCCATCTTGCCAGGTCACCCCTGATACCATGTGATTTCACCTTTTGTACCAGTCTGCCAAGGGGGACCCTGTCAAACACTTTACTGAAGTCCATGTGGACATCATCAGTCACTTTTCCTTCATCAATCATTTTTGTTATGTCCTCAAAAAACTCAATCAAGTTAGTGAGGCATGACCTCCCCTGCACAAAACCATGCTGTCCATCGCTAATAAGTCCACTGTGAAGGATCCTCACTTGGCTGGATGAGTGAAGCTCCAGCAACTTTCAAGAAGTTCAACACCATCCAAGACAAAGCAAGTCCATTTGATTGTCACCTCATCCATCACCTTCAATATTTATTCCCTCCACCACTTACACTCAGTAGGACAGTGTATACCATCCATAACATGCACTGCAGCAACTCAACAAGTTGAGAGCATCTTCTATATCCATGACCTCTACCATCCATAACGACAAAGGCAACAAATGCATAGGAGCACCATCTCATGCAAAATCCCCTCCAAGTCATACCTCACCCTAACTTGAAACCATGTTATCGTCTCTTCACCATTGCTGTGTGAAAACTCTGGGACTCCCTTCCTAACAGCATTGTAGGTAGCCCTACCCACCACAGACTGCTGCAGATCAAGGCACATCTCCACTTTCAAAGGGCATTTAGGAATGTGCAATACATGCTCATTTGGCCAACAATGTCTGCATGTCAGGAAAGAATCCAAAGAGAGCTGAGATGTTCAAGTAGTTTTTAAATGCTATCTACCTTTGGAGAACAAAGTCATCAACAACAAATCCATTTCACTCTCCTTGATGAAAGTCATGCCAAGGTAAAGTTACCATAGCCCCAAAGGTCCACACCATCTCTAGAGAAAGATGAGTTTATCCTGAGGGTCACCATGTCTCAGTGAAGGGGCGAAGTTGAGAAAGTGAAATCCTCATAGTAACCTCAACCAGTTTGGGGATCAAGCCCCTGCTATTGGGGTCACTCTGCAACACAGACCTGCTGGCCTGCCAACTGCGCTAACTGACTCCCTGTGAGCATGTATATCCTCATTGAACAGAAGTTCCCTGGCCTAGAGAGTAAGTGCACGAGCAGAAATGCATACAATATATCCAAATAGTGTTTGCACCTGAACATTACCCAGATATAGTTATAGTTCAGTTGGTTCCAAGTACTGTGAGAGATCAGCTAATGGAGGTTGCCTCTCACATTTGGCCAAGGTGTCTCTTGCAGGCCTGAGCACGTGAATTTATCTGAGACAACTTGAAAAGTAAAACCAAATTCAATTGACATTGAGAATCAGTGTGTCTTGTAACTGATCTATTTAAGCTTACATAAAAGTTGCTAGCTGAAAATGTGTTGCTGGAAAAGCGCAGCAAGTCAGGCAGCATCCAAGGAGCAGGAGAATCGACATTTCGGGCATGAGCCCTTCTTCAGGAAGGGCTACTTGAACACCTCTGCTCATGCCCGAAACGTCGATTCTCCTGCTCCTTGGATGCTGCCTGACCTGCTGCGCTTTTCCAGCAACACATTTTTCAGCTCTGATCTCCAGCATCTGTAGTCCTCACTTTCTCATAAAAGTTGCTAATCTGGGAACGACTGTTGTGTATTTTTCTTATTAAGGAAGATAATCCAATTAACGAGCAGATAATCTACACAAAGTACATCACTGCACCTTGTTAGCAATCTCTTTCGACACAAAAAGAAATGTGAACCTGAGACTAGTAAAAAAAGTATAAAGATGCAACTGAAGTGTCATAAAAGATTGCTCACATAAATTCACCGCAGCCTACGCCCTGCCTGCATCATTTCCTCATGTCTTGATTATTTCACTTTACTATCTGTTTTTGAACTGGAGCACTTTAAAGGAAATATCCTGGAGCCGAATGAAGACTGTATTGTGCTTGTTGACCCAGCTGCTGGCAAGTCGAGCAAAAACAAAAATGCACGATCAAGCTCAGAAACATATGCTTCCATTTCTGCGTCCTGCACACAAGGTCAATGAGGCATGTTCCACATTGCATCTGGTGGTGATTTGTTCTTTAGCAGCTTGCATTTTTAACAAAACCCGCATCCATCTGTTCAAAGGAAAATTGCAACGATACTCTTCACCCTCATATGAGGTGGAATGCCTGTGTTCTGCCAATATTTGTTCGAAGATCAGTAATAAAAATAGAGTTAAGAGGAAATCGCACCCTCTTGTTTCCCCGCTTCCTCTCAGCACCTATCCCACATAGTGTAGGTCACAATATGTACCAGCAGCTTTCGTCAAGATGCATCAACCCAGAATGGGATACTTGCCTTCCGGTCATGTCTTTATTGCTTGCAGCTAAGCTGGCATGACAGATACATGGCTTCGCTGTGGCATTTTTTTTCTCCTTTAGTTTTTGAAATATGCCTTTCTGGTAAAATTGAGGGCAGGAGCCTACGGTATGAGCTTGGTATTTCAGGAACGTAAAGCAGAACAGTGGCTCATAGGCAAACGTGTCCACTATCATTCATCACAAAACTGTGCTTTGTTTTTAAAAATCCTTTAGACATTCGGTATAATTTAGAACAAGCAGCACAAGGAGTCCATCGCTGACAAGACACAAGTCACTTTGCAGTGTCCCACTCAGACAAAGCATTCAAAATATAGAAGGAATTTCAAGAATTTTAAATTTTATGCTGCATATACAAAGATGTCAGAATTTTATTAGCAAGTAAATGAACCCAAATCTGTTAGCTCAAAATACATTCTCAATGTGAATGGTGGAGAAATTATAGCTTGAAACAGGTTTGACACCTACTCTAAACCAATGCCTTTTACCTCTTCTCTTTATAAAAGAGACCCTGCAAATATTTACCCAGTCTCCAAGTAGCTCCTGTCCATTTTAAGGACAATGTTAGCCTTTTTAATATTTGCACTGCAGCAATAATGGATAGGAAACGATCACTTGCTTCAACAAGATCATTCATCAAGCTCTCCAAACGTTTTACTCACCAGCTGACCTGTGATAAACTCAGAGTTATTCCTATTCTTTCAGTGATGCTCTCACATTCCATGAAGTCACTGAAAGTGGCAGGACAGATAAAGAGAGCAGTAAGTAAGGCACGCAGTATCTTCAGCATTATTAACAGGGGCATTGCGTACAATAGCAAGGTGGTAATGCTGAACATGTTTAAGACGCATGTTAGACCTCAGCTGGAGCTTTGGGGACAGTTCTGAGTGCCACATCACATGAAGAATTGGAACATATTGGAAAGGGTGCAGAAGCAGTTTACAGGAATTGTTTCACGAATGAGCATCAGTTGTGAGAATAGAACTGAAGAGAGTTGGGACCATTTGCCTTTGAAAGAAAAAGGCTAAGCTGAGGTCTGATAGAAGTTTTCCAAAGTGGGAAGGATAGAGTAGACAGGGAGAAACTATTCACGCGTGTAAAAGGAACTAGAACAAAAAGACACAGATTTAAAGAAATCTGCAAAAGAAGCAAGGGTGAAGTGAGCCTTTCTTTTCACTCAGTGAGCAATTAGGACACAGAATCCACTGCCTGGAAGTGAGTTGGAGATAGGTTCAAATGAGGCAAAAGTGGGTACTGCAGGTGCTGGAGATCAGAGTCTAGATTAGAGTGGTGATGGAAAAGCACAGCAGGTCAGGCAGCATCTGAGAAGCAGGAAAATCGATGCCCCGGGCAAAAGCCCTTCATCAGGAATGAGGCCAAATGAGATAGGTTCAAATGAGGCATTCAAGAGGTCATTGGATAATTATTTGAACAAAAATAACATACAAGGGTATGGCTATCAAGTAGGAGATTGCCACCAGGTGATGATATTCAATGAGGGGATCTCGTTGAAACTTATAGAACACCAAGAGCTTTGGACAGAGTGGACATGGAGAAAATGCTTCAACTAGTGAAAAAGACGAGGATACGAGGAAACAGCCTTAGAGTGAAGGGATGACCATTTAAAACTGAGATGAGGAGGAATTTCTTCAGCCAGAGGGAGGTGACTCTGTGAAACTCATTGCCACAGAGGGCTGCTGAAGCAAAGTGATTGAGTGCATTTAAGACAGAAGTAGATAAATTCATGATGAGTAAAGGGATCAAGAGTTACTGGGAGAAGGCAGGTGAATGGGGTTGAGAAACATATCAGCTATGATCAAATGGCAGGGCAGACTCAATGGCCTAATTCAGCTCTTATATCTTAAGGAGATGGGGGAGATACTAATCAAATATTTTGCATTAGTGTTTCCTGTGGAAAAGGACATGGAAGATATAGAATGTGGGAAATAGATGGTGACATCTTGAAAAATGTCCATATTACAGAGAAGGAGGTGCTGGATGTCTTGAGGTGCATAAAAATGGATAAATCCCCAGGACCTGATCAGGTGTGTACCCTAGAACTCTGTGGGAAGCTAGGAACGTGATTGCTGGGCCTCTTGCTGAGATATTTGTATCACTAATAGTCACAGGTGAGGTGCTGGAAGACTGGAGGTTGGCTAATGTGGTGCCACTGTTTAGGAAGCGTGGTAAGGACAAGCCAAGGAACTATAGACCAGTGAGTCTGACGTCAGTGGTGGGCAAGTTGTTGGAGGGGATCCTTAGGGACAGGATGTGTATGCATTTGGAAAGGCATTAGGGATAGTCAACGTGGCTTTGTGCGTGGGAAATCATGTCTCACAAACTTGATTGAGTTTTTTGAGAAAGTAACAAAGAAGATTGATGAGGGCAGAGTAGTAGATGTGATCTATATGGACTTCAGTAAGGCATTCGACAAGGTTCCCCATGGGAGACTGATTAGCCAGGTTAGATCTCATGGAATACAGGGAGAACTAGCCATTTGGATACAGATCTGGCTCAAAAGTAGAAGACAGAGGGTGGTGGTGGAGGGTTGATTTTCAGACTGGAGGCCTGTGACCAGTGGAGTGTCACAAGGATCGTTGCTGTGTCCTCTACTTTTCATCATTTATATAAATGATTTGGAGGCGAGCTTTAGAGGTATAGTTAGTAAGTTTGCAGATGACACCAAAATTGGAGGTGTAGTGGACAGCAAAGAAGGTTACCTCAAATTACAACAGGATCTTGATCAGATGGGCCAATGGGCTAAGGAGTGGCGGATAGAGTTTAATTTAGATAAATGTGAGGTGCTGCATTTTGCGGAAGCAAATCTTAGCAGGACTTATCCACTTAATGGTAAGGTCTTAGGGAGTGTTGCTGAACATAGAGAGCTTGGGGAGCAGGTTCATAGCTCCTTGAAAGTGGAGTCACAGGTAGATAGGATAGTGAAGAAGGTATTTGGTATGCTTTCCTATATTGGTCAGAGTATTGAGTACAGAATTCTGGATTAGTGCTGGAAGAGAACAGCAGTTCAGGCAGCATCTGAGGAGCAGCAGAATCAAGTTGGGAGGTCATATTGTGGCTGTGCAGGACATTGGTTCGGCCACTTTTGGAATATTGCGTGCAATTCTGGTCTCCTTCCTATCGGAAGGATGTTGTGAAACTTGAAAGGATTCAGAAAAGATTTACAAAGATGTTACCAGGATTAGAGGACTTAAGCTGTAGGAAGAGGTTGAACAAGCTGGGGCTGTTTTCCCTGGAGCGTTGGAGGCTGAGGGGTGACCTTATAGAGGTTTACAAAATTATGAGTGGCATGGATAGGATAAATAGACAAAGTCTTTGCTCTGGGGTGGGGGAGTCCAGAACTAGAAGGCATAGGTTTAGGGTGAGAGGGGAAAGATATAAAAGAGACCTAAGGGGCAACCTTTTCGTGTGGAGAGTGGTGAGCGTGTGGAATGTGTTGCTAGACAAAGTGGTGGAGGCTTGTACAATTGCAGCATTTAAAAGGCATCTGGATGGGTATTTTAATAGGAAGGGTTTGGAGGGATATGGGCCGGGTGCAGGCAGGTGGGACTAGTTTGAGGTGGGATATCTGGTTGGCACGGACAAGTTGGACTAAAGGGTCTGTTTCCATGCTGTACAGCTCTATGACTCTATGGTCTTCAACGAACCAGTGGAAACAGTTGAATAGCATCTTTTTGTTCTCTAACAATGCTGTGATTTTGTTTCCATCTGACTTTCTTTTCATTCAGTGAACAGCTGATCGGCTAGCTGGCCATTCAGCCAACTTTGACACTAATGCAACTGCAATCTAGATAATTGAAAAGCTGTGGCTTTTTATTTTTCTGCAATTTTGATGGTAGACTGAAATGGCGAAAGGACTTTTTGAAAACCAAGCATTGTTGAAAGGATCGCTGAGCTTTTTAAAAGCAATTTACCAACACTTAAGCTGTTCAATCAAGCATTGGTGGTGAGGTTACTGCAGATATGCTGGAGTAAGGGGCTGTGTAAAAGGGAGATTTGGCCAGCAACAAGTAATTAGTCTGTGGAGTGGTAACCAGATGTTGATGAAAGTCTTCTGCCTGCCAACGAACACAGGGTGGGGGATGGAGAATAAAATGACAACAGAAGTTAACTGCATAGAGGATACAGATTTTAAAAAGACATGAGGTACATTTGCTTTACACAGAAAGTGGTTCTTGACTTTTATGTTCATTTGTGGGATCTAAGCATCGCTGGCTGGCCAGCATTTATTGCCCATCCCTAGTTGCCCTTGAGAAGGTGGTGGTGGGCTGCCATCTTGAACTGTTATAGTTCACCTGCTGTGCGTTGATCCACAATACCATTAGGGAAGGAATTCCAGGATTTTGACCCAATGAAAGGGAAGGAAGCGCGATACATTTCCAAGGCAGGATGGTGAGAGGCTTGGAGGGGAACTTGAAGGTGGTGATGCTCCCAAATATCTGCTGCCCTTGTCCTTTCAGACGGAAGTGGTTGTGGGCTTGGAAGATGCTGTCTGAGGATCTTTGGTGAATTTTGTGTGTGGAGTGAACTTCCAGAGAAGGTGGTGAATACAGGTATAGTTACAACGTTTAAAATGCATGTTGATAAGTACATGAATAAGAAATTTGTTTTGAGAGATATGAGCCAAGCTTAGACAGTTGAATAGCTCGTGGGTGTAAATGATATGATCAGAAGCTTTTGGACCTCTCGGAAGAGGTGCTGTCTTTCTCTCTGCAGTGCAAAAATATCCATAAGGCTGAAGAAAGCCAGTTTATTTCCCTCACCAGCTGCATTAAGTAGTTGTTTTGCACCAGTAACTGGGACACTTTATAAATTGTGAACCACTCATTCTGTGCCTCCTGCAAGTGGAAAGTATCTGGAGAAAAGAGATGAAGAAGCAACAAGTCTTGGTAAGGCAAGGATCATTTCTGCAAATCCAGTGGAACAGGGACCACTTCTCAGATTTACCCTCGACCCACAGTTCCTGCATAATTTTGTTTCTTTTCCTGTCTGCATGTGTGTAGTGGATAGGTTTTGTAAGGCATTAAAGTTCTAACAAGCAGAATTACATGTCAATAGTTCACAGTTGCTTATCTGTGGATAAAATATATTTATTTGTATTAAACAGTAATTTTTGTTCAGTAAGAAACATGATCTGAGCTTTCTGTCAACCTGGGTCGAAAAGACAGGAGAATTAGGCAAATTGAATAATTTTATTAAGTCTTTAAGTCTTCTGACAACACTTGGAATAGCAGGGCTTAATTTCCAGCATGTTAGTCCAGAGAGATGTAACAGAAACCATATAACCCAGGTAGTATACTTAAGTCTGAGATATCATATTAGTGTACACAGTTTACTTTTAATGAAATTTCAGTTATCTAACTCATATGAATTCAGCTCCCTGGTATATGTTACATGTGCTAACATACAGAAAACCATTTATCACAAAAGAGTACAGGAGTTGGGAGATCATGTTGCGGCTGTACAGGACATTGGTAAGGCTACTGTTGGAATACTGTGTGGAATTCTGGTCTACTTCCTATCGGAAGGATGTTGTGAAACTTTCAAGGGTTTAGCAAAGATTTACAAGATGTTGCCAGGGTTGGAGGATTTGAGCTATAGGGAAAGGTTGCACTGTCATTGGTATGACCCTGATATGCTATCACTGCTTGATCTGTACTCACTGAACTTAACAACTCAACAACTTGTGTGGTTGAGTTCAGCTTTAAAAACACAGTGCATTCTGAATAGATTGTGTTGCACCAGAAACCTGTCAACATTTTTGTTTTACACAAGAAATTTGTCTTCAAGGGAATGACCTCCAACGTCATCCACTGCATAGTTCTGAGAGATTTGTCATAGGGCTGTTTTTCCTGGAGTATCAGAGGCTGAGGGGTGACCTTATAGAGGTTTATAAAATCATGAGAGGCATGGATAGGATAAATAGACAAAGTATTTTCCTTGGAGTCCAGAACTAGAGGGCATAGGTTTAGGGTGAGAGGAGAAAGATGTAAAAGAGACCTAAGAGACAACTTTTTCACGCAGAGGGTGGTACATGTATGGAATGAGCTGCCAGAGGAAGTGGTGGAGGCTGGTACAATTGCAACATTTAAAAGGCATCTGGAGGGGTATATGAATAGGAAGGGTTTGGAGGGATATGGGCCGGGTGCTGGCAGGTGGGACTAGATTGGGGTGGGATATCTGGTTGGCATGGACGAATTGGACCGAAGGGCTTTTCTCTGTGCTGTACATCTCTATGACTCTATAAGATCACATTATAAGATTGGTCAAAATGCCAATCATCTATTGTATAGAATTGTAGGAATCCTAATGCAAATATTTACCAATTAAGCTTGTGGCAGACAATAGTAAAGAACCCATTGTTAAAACTACCTGAAGAAGAATCATCTCAGACTCAAAGTGTTAACTCTGCTTCACTCTTCATTGATGCTGCAAGATCTGCTGGGTTGCATCAGCACTTTAAATGTTCATTTCAGATTTCCAGCATCTGCAGCATTTTAGTTTTATTCTTATTTCTGTTTTTATTTCTTTTTTTCCCCCCACACTACCGCCTAACCGCGGTAGTGCTTATTTTTTCCCCAGCACCCATGTTGTGTGGGTGCAGATGTGAGACACAGTGAGAGACACAAGGTGCATGAATATTTATTCAATTTCCACCACCAGGAAGATAGGAAAACACCCGGGTGGCCAGTGACAAACACTGCCCTTCACATCAAAGGGCAGTGCTGTGTGATCAAAACAGTGCCTCGACCTGTTGATGGCCAGTTTGGCCAGGCCCAGGAGCAGACCCACGAGGAGCTCTTCAGACCTGCCCTCCCTTCTCCGTACCGGGTGCCTGAAAATCAGGAGCGTGGAACTGAAGTGCAGCCAAAAGGAGGAGATTTTTAAGAAAATCAAAGAGGGAGTGCAAACGCCCACACCCAATATATACATTGTCCACGGACTCCACAGTGCCACAGAACAAGCAGATGGGCTGGGAGTCCGTGAACCACCGCAATCTGCGGTTGTAGGGGATCGCTGCATGCAGCACCCTCCACCCCAGATCCCCGAGAGAAAGGGGGAGGACTCCCGCGTAGAGAGCTTTCCACTGGGGATCCCTACCGCCCGGTGGCAAATGGGCACGCCAAGGCGTGTCCGGACGGTGGATGAGGGAAAAGAGGTGGACAGTGTGCAGCAGCAGTCGGTACAGGGCCTGCCTTTTTACGTCCTTAAAAGGGACAAAATTAAAATTCCAGAGGCGGCTCAGATTGTGGAGCACAGGCTAGCATTTTAGTTTTATTCAGCAGAGAACCTATTAGTGAAATTCTCAACTGGCCACTGAGGAAAAGGACTACATTCAGACTATTCCATTTCAGAGGTGAATTTGAGCACAGGATTAAAGTGTGTGAGAAAATTCGTGGATGCAGCTGAATTTTCAAGTATGACAATTCTCTCAGAACTATGCAGTGGATGACTTTGGAGGTCATTCCCTTGAAGACAAATTTCTTGTGTAAAACAAAAATGTTGACAGGATTCCGGTGCAACACAATCTATTCAGAATGTACAGTGTTTTTAAAGCTGAGCTCAACCACACAAGTTGCTGAGTTGCTAAGTTCAGTGAGTACAGATCAAGCAGTGATAGCATATCAGGATCATGCCAATGACAGTGCAAATGTCAATGGGTTCCTCAAGTTGTATATTAATGAACAGGATTATGATGTCAGGAAAGAACGTGGACGTGGCAGTGACATACAATTCTTGCATCAAATAGCTTTGACAGCCTGTCTCTTGCTTCTACAGTTCACGTTCTGCCCTACCAGTGACAATAAATTTGTGTTAGCCCTGTTTTTCCTTAATCTATTTAATTCAATCCATTGATATGGATACAATCTGTTCACATATTGAACCTGAATTCAATTTGGCCAAAGTTATCTTGTGGGCGGCACGGTGGCACAGTGGTTAGCACTGCTGCCTCACAGCGCCTGAGACCCGGGTTCAATTCCCGCCTCAGGCGACTGACTGTGTGGAGTTTGCACATTCTCCCCGTGTCTGCGTGGGTTTCCTCCGGCTGCTCCGGTTTCCTCCCACAGTCCAAAAAGATGTGCAGGGTCAGGTGAATTGGCCATGCTAAAATTGCCCGTAGTGTTAGGTAAGGGGTAAATGTAGGGGTATGGGTGGGTTTCGCTTCGGTGGGTCGGTGTGGACTTGTTGGGCTGAAGGGCCTGTTTCTACACTGTAATGTAATGTAAAAAATGTAATGTAATGTAATGTATCTATTTCTAGAGGAAAAATACCCCATTCTCTGAGTCTATTGTGATAGATAAGGGTTTCAAACTAAATTGCTTGTTCCTTTCTGAATCATTTTCAGGACTTTCATATCACTCACCATTTGAAACTGGGACCATGCGTTCTAGATGAGGCCTAACCAAGGTTTAAAATGAAGGCATTATGGACAGAACAGAAACTGAGGGATCCACGTCTTCCTGTTCCCACCATCTGTATCCATCCTGTCAAGTGTCGAAAGGCCAATTGGTGGCTTCCTGACAGGAAGAAGGCCAATTCCGGCGGGATGTTACTCATGCCCCCTACACATTAACAGCACAGAGGTGGAACGAGTGGAGAGTGTCAAGCTCCTGGAAGTGGCCATCCAAAGCAAGCTTTCTTGGACTCTTCATGTGGACGCACTGGTTACAAAGGCCCAACAACGTCTCTTCTTCCTCAGGCAGCTGAGGAAATTTGGTATGATAGCGAATACCCTTGTCAACCTTTATAGGTGCACCATCGAGTGCATTCTGTCTGGATGTATCACTACCTGGTATGGCAATTGTACCTTTCAAGATCAGAGACGGTTACAGAGAGTGATGAACTCGGCCCAGACAATCACAAAGGCCAACCTCCCATCCATAGAATCCATCTACCAGGCCCACTGTCAAGGAAAGGCTGCTAGCATTCTCAAAGATCCATCCCACCCTGGCAATGTTTTTCTGCACCCACCACCATTAGGGAGAAGGCACAGAAGCCTGAACACACACATCAGCTGGTTTTAAAACCGTTTCTACCCTACTGAACACTGAACGGATCAACAAACATTCGCCTGTACCCGTGTTTTTGTTTTTGCTGCTGTTTACTATTATTTACTTATCTTTGCTACTTAACTCTGTGATCTGCCTGTATTGCTCGCAAGACAAAGCTTTTCACTGTGTCTCGGTACATGTGACAATAAATTCAATTCAATTTAACTTAATTCAGTTATAGGTGTACATGAATCTGCTTCCCAACCATGAACCCTGCAAACCTTGGTTTCTCCATGGCTATTTTTAGACATTGCAAACAAGCTAGGGGAAGTGATGGAGTAATGGTAATGTCAATGTCACTAGACTGATAACCCAGAAGACCAGGCTACTGTTTTGGAAGATGTAGGTTCAAATCCTGCTGGTAAAATTTTATTTCAATAAAAATCTGGAATAAACCCATGTAACCACTGTCAAGTTCCATAAAATAAAAATCTGTTTGATTTATGTTCATTGGGAAAAAGAAATCTGTCCTCCTTGTCTGGCCTATATGTGACTCCAGAACCCACAATAATGTAATTAGCTCTTAATTGCCCTCCCAATAAATGCTGACCCACCAATAATGCTCACATTCCATAAGCATGTAAAAAGGAAGTCAAGTCTTTTGAATTTGAGTTACCATTAAACATAATTGTGTTGATTTTTTTTGTTGCAGCTACATTCACAGTGGAATATGAATCATACTTTAATGTGCTCTACATTATTTGTGGGCTGTGAGAATCAGTGTTGTTGGTTAGGATTGTATGAAGCAGAGGAGTGATACCACAATTACCATTAGAATTATAAAGGCCCATTGCTCTCAGAATTAGTCTTTGTCAATCATTGAAGGTAAAGATCAAAAGTGATTTTTAAAAATCATAGAATCCCCACAGTGCAGAATAGAGGACTATCCCAACCAGATCCACCTTATCCCTGTATTTCCATGGCTAATCCACCTCACCTGCATACCTTTGCAATGAGAAGGGGAAGATCAGAATGCCTGAAAGAAACCCACACAGATGTGAGAACAATGTGCAAACACCACAGTTACCCAAAGCTGGAATTGGACCTGGGTCCCTAATATTGTGAGACAGCAGTATTAACTATTAAGCCACCAAGCTACCCAAGTACTGCTACCTTCCCCAGTAGAACTGGTTGTTATGTTCAACGATGGTCCCAGTGACAGATCTTTTTTTTACGATTAGATTACTTACAGTGTGGAAACAGGCCCTTCGGCCCAACAAGTCCACACCGATCCATTCCCCTACATTTACCCCTTCACCTAACACTACGGGCAATTTAGCATGGCCAATTCACCCAACCTGCACATTTTTGGACTGTGGGAAGAAACCAGAGCACCCGGAGGAAACCCATGCAGACACGGGGAGAATGTGCAAATTCCACACAGACAGTTGCCTGAGGTGGGAATTGAACCCGGGTCTCTGGCGCTGTGAGGCAGCGGTGCTAACTCCCAACTTATTTTTATGTTTGACTCCCAAATTATTTTTATGTTTGGCACACAAAAAGTACAGTGGGTAATGAAAGATTGCCAACAAATCTGTTGTTTGCAATCCAAATAGTTTGTTAGTTAATGATTTCAGATGGAGGATAGGCTGCCAATGGAACACCTATGCACCTTCCATATTATCAAGACTGAAGGGCATACAAGTTTGGTCTATGAAACTTGTCATCAGAAGTTAACGTCTTCACCCAGGGATCATTCTGATGAATTTGCATTCCACCTTGAACAAGACCATTATATCCTCTCTGAGGTGTAGATAGTGTTCAGAACTGAATTCAGTATTCCCAACAGGGTCAAGTGAGAGTTTTGTATCATCGTATTGAAACCTTCCATCACCAACAAACTTGTATTCCAGCCCTCTGGCGATAAAAGCTAACTTCCCCTTAGTAATCTAAATTCAGTCAGCTTTCAGCGTTCAGCTATAATTCTCTCTGCTCATCCATAGTTCTTAACTTTTCACAATTTGGGAAACATTTTGATTGATAGGATATGACCTCACATTTTTCTATATCAAACACAATTTGGCCAAATGAGCCAATCCACCCTTCCCTCTTTGGAATTTCCTTTACCCATCTGTAATATTTACTGTGCCAAGTAGTGTAGTCAGCAATCTTAGATTTTCAGTTCTTGAATATTCCTGAAGAAAATTGTTGCTGAAGCTTTACATCCTGTACTTATCAGGAGAAGTAGAAAATGCCAAAGTTCAGACATCATGAAAAAATTATCCTTTTAGAAATTATGTTGGTCATAAGTTATCAAGTTAAATCCTGATTAGTGAGGCATTGGCATTGACAAAGTAACAAGAGCGATTGGCTTCCCAAACTTTCAGGCAATTTAGAAAGCACACAGATTTGAACTTATCTTTTTTGCTAATAGAGAATAGGTCCATGTATATGAACATGTGTCACCTTTAGCAACTGCAAATGGTCCGCATTATTATGAGCTTGACTGATCATGAGGAGCGTGTTGTCACTGCAGCTACTAGCAAGTTCAGTAAGTGGTGTAAATTCAGGAATTACATGCAGCAGAAAACATTTTGTTTGGAATTTTGTGGAGTTGTAAAGACTTTGTGTTCTTCTCTATTTTTGAGTTGGACTGAAATAGGAATAGAACAGACTTAAAACCATGGAGTTTTTAAAGAAATGCTGCATTTTATACAAGTATATAACCTAACATTCATTCTCAGTTCTGTTTACACGGCTGCTTGTTCAAACAGCAGTGGAAGTCAAGTTCAGTGACGAGTTGGGCCAAGGGGTGTGGAATGTTGAAGCTTTCACTGGCAACTAGTGGCTGATAGGTCTGTGGGCCAGTGACTAGTTAACAATATAGACTCTTGTCTATGAACAACTATATGGTTAGCTTCCAGGTAGCTGAACAACTTAGGGGTGTGAATGCTTTGGCAAAAACCATGCAACGCTGCACTAAAAAGCATCTTAAGCCTGAAGATAGCTCGTTAATTTTCTCTTTCTAGTTATTGTAAGCTGTGACTTTTAATTGATAAGTTAGAGATTTTTATATTTTGGAAACAGTCACTCTGCACCTCCTGCAAACTGAAAAAGGAAGATCATTGAATCATACAGTACAGAAGAGGTCACTCAAATTACCGAGTCTGCACCAACAAAAATATTCAAAATCTACATTAGACCCACAATCCAATGCTTGGCCCATAGTATTGAATGTTGTGACATTTCAAGTGCTCATTATGATCAGGACAAGCACGCACTGTGGATAAGGATTACTGCTTTCCCAGTCTTTGCTGTTTGTGTGTGTCTATATGTGTTCATAGGACAGGAACTTATGAGAAGGTAGAGTTTTAACTGGTATAGTTATAGATGATGGATCACAATTGTTTATCTGTGGCTACAGTCTGTTTATTTGTAATCAATAGTCAGTCATTCTTGTTAAACACAGAAACCTAGTCCATGTTTTCTGTCAACTTGTGTCTAAAAGGAAGGGAAACTGGGAAATTCTGCATACCTTTTAGGATCATTAACTTTGTGACAACTCCAGAAATAGAAGGGCTGATTTTCAGTGTGCTAGCTCACTGAGAAATATCAAAGGAGGGGTTGATTGAGGATCGTCTGTACTTTGCATATTACAGCTGAAAATGTGTTGCTGGAAAAGCGCAGCAGGACAGTCTCAGATTCCTCCCTCTTCTTCCTCGACCTTTCTATTTCTATCTCAGGCGACACCTACCCTTTGCATATTACGGCAACTGAAGGAACATGCTGCTGATCAGCCAGTTGTTGGAATGGATAGCCTACATCCCAGACTCATGACAGCACAGCATTGCACTAACTCACAAATGGACCAAAGGCCATCACGTTTGGACCTTAAAAGTGCCACGAAAATGCAAGGTATCTCATAAATCTGGATAACGGTTAAGTAAACTGTTTCACATTGGTACTATGCAGTGTCTATGTGAGTGCCAGTATTTTCAGAATTTTTCTGACTGTCTTTAAGGTGTGGAACCTCTAACTAACCTTTTTAATGAAGGGCATGAATTTCTTAGCTGCACATTCCAATACATGATGCACATTCTTCTGGCTAATACACAGAGTTGTTTCAGGCAAACCAGCCTTAATCAAAAGGTATTTATCAGCCTCATCAGACTTCAGAAAGAAACACAGATATTTAGAAAAAATACATTTTCAGCAAATCAGTCATCGAGTTCATGGGTCTAAGGTGAAGCTTTCAGAGTTGGAGGGGGCAAGAAAGCTAACAGAGAGCCTGCATGCTAATGACCTTTTGTGGTTTGCTTGAGTGCGTGAGTGCTGCATTATTGCACTTGCAGCTTGTGAGGCATTTTAGTAACCACAATGCACATATGAATGGTTGCTACATTGAACAAAGTGTGTGTGTGCATGAGAGAGAGAGTTAGAGACCAAACTTACATGCATGTTATTTATTTGTGAGAAAGCAAGTGCATAATGCAAGTTGTCATTTTCACCCTGCCTGAATTGAACAATTTCTCTTTATTTGTTTGTGAGTGTGGGCATCACTGGCTATGCTAGCATTTATTGTCCATCCTTAATTGCCCAGAGGGCATTTAAGAGTCATCCACATTGCAGTGGATCTTGAGTCACATGGAGGCCACAGCAGGTCAGGATGGCAGATTTCCTTCCTTAAAAAGGACATTAACAAACAAGAGGAGTCTTTGCAGCAATTGGTAGTCATTCGCCTGCTTTTATTCTAGAATTTATCAAATTTAAATTTCACTATCCTCCACAGTAGGATTTGAGTCCATGTCCCCAGTAACACAGACTGTTATTGCTAGACCTGTAACATTACTACTATGCCACTACAACTCCATAATATCCAACGTGAAGCATTTTAAAGCAGGAAGTGCCCCGGAACACCAATATTTTGACCAGTTCTGAACCATGCTAAATGATCTCTCAAATAGGGATTGGTCATTGAAAGTTCAAGAGTCAGTCCATTTCCCAGTACATTGCTACATCAATACACCCTTTGAAAAATTGAAAATCATCCCTGGGAACTATAGGGAAGAGAATAAATTATGATGCTTTGGAATTGCTATAAAAGGTAGGATATTTGTTGGAAAGGCAATGGTTAAATAAATACTTGCTTTGTTGCAAAAGCTACAAATCTTCTTTGGTTGATATTGATACCCACTACTTCAAAGTATAAAATCTTGAACTATTGGTGAGGACTGATTTGGAGAATACTGTTGAGGAGAATGAGCAATTAAGACAATTACAATATTTAGCATTCTACAATAGAATGTTATAATTAGGTTTTGTCATTAAAGCTCTGCAGCTATTTATACTGAAAGTCAGTTTAACAATACTGCTTCCAACTTAAACTTCAAAAACTGGGATAATCAAGGACAACTTTTTCCTATTAGGAATAGATAAGGAAATCAGAAAATCCAAAGAAGAGTAGAGAGGATCACGAAAGTTGTAAACAAGAGAGATCAAAATGCTGTTTACATAAACAAAAAAGTTTAGAGAAACTATTTTCACAATATTAGTGCTGGGAATATTACTCTGCAGAACATACATCAAAGGCATCATTGGCAGAACATATATGTAACAAATTAATAGTTGTACTGGTATAGTGCATTTTTCATGTTAAGTAATAACTGCGAAACAATTATCCTAATTTGATACTTCTATCAGGAATGTGGCCGTTCTACAGAAAGTTCCTGAACAATTTCATTAATCATTCTGCTGACCTGGTAACTGAGAGGCCAAGTTCTATACTTTGCGCTTTAGTTTGAACTATGATTACCAAACTGGAGGATTTGTTCATTGCTTCTTGAATTTCCATGTGATGGATTAGCAATGTGAGAAGCTGAGAATTTCAATGATTCTACACAGCACTGAAATATTCCTGCTGGAGAAAGTCCATTGAATTCTAACGCTATCCATATTCTGGTGATACTCCACATCACAGGAGAGTAATTTCATGATATTCCATCCTGATTGTATTTCCATGTGAAGTTCAAGAAAATCTTTTTTGATTTTATTTTATTATCACGTGGACTCAAGTCCAAAAGTACAGGAGTATGGTGAAAAGTGTTTAATGTCACCACACAAAACACCATCTTAGTTACAAGTACCTAGGTACAGAATCATAAAAATAAGGTAGAAAGAAAGAACAATGTTAAAAGCTAAACATTTCGGTAATTATAGAATAGCGTAAAACATACAAAATAGGGTTAAAGGTTACACATTGCAGACCTTCTTAGTTTTAAGTAGGGAGTAAAGAAATAAAGCTTAAAGTTCAAACATTACAGTCTTTCTTACGTACTTAGCCAAAGTGGGACCGTATTTTGAGGAATCAACTTAAGACTGAAAGTCTATGCTGAGGCTGCGCTGGACTGAGAGATCACCAGGTACTGCTGAAATACCACCATGCCGGGTTGAGAGACCACCACACTGGGCAACTAAAAGATCACCATACCAGGCTGAGAGATTGCCACAACAGGCTGAGAGATTGCCATGCCAGGCCACTGAGAGATCATCACACTACGCCGAGAGATCACCACTCAGGGCCACTGAGAGATGGCCACACCAGGTCACTGAGAGTTCACCATGCTGAGCCAAGGGAGTGCCATGCTGGGCCACTGAGAGATCGCTATGCCGTGTCTCTGAGGGATCACCATGCAAAGCCACTGAGGGATCACAATGCCAGGTCGAGGGAATGCCGAGCCAGACCACTGAGAGATAACCATGCTGGGTCACTGAGAGATTGCCATGCCGGGCCACTGAGACATTGCCAGGCCGGGCCAGTGAGAGATCACCATGCCGGGCCACAGAGAGCGATCACCATGCCAGGCCACTGAGAGATCGCCATGCCTGGCCACTGAGAGATCGCCATGCCTGGCCACTGAGAGATCGCCATGCCGGGCCACAGAGAGATCACCATGCCAGGCCACTGAGAGATCACCATGCTGGGCCACTGAGAGATCATCATGCCGGGCCACCGAGAGATCACCATGCTGGGCCACTGAGAGATCGCCAAGCTGGGCCATTGAGAGATTGCCATGCTGGGCCACTGAGAGATCACCTTGAAAGGCCACTGAGAGATCACCATGCCAGGCCACTGAGAGATCACCATGCCTGGCCACTGAGAGATCGCCATGCTGGGCCACTGAGACATCGCCATGCTGGGTCACTGAGAGATCGCCATGCCGGGCCACTGAGAGATCACCAAACTGGGCCACTGAGAGATCACCATGCCAGGCCACTAAGAGATCACCTTGAAAGGCCACTGAGAGATTGCCATGCCAGGCCACTGAGAGATTGCCAGGCGGGGCCACTGAGAGATCACCATGCCACGCCACTGGAAGATCACCATGCCGGGCCACTGAGAGATTATCAGGCCAGGCCACTGAGAGATCACCATGCCGGGCCACTGAGAGATCACCATGCCAGGCCATTGGGAGATCACCATGCCGGGCCACTGAAAGATTGCTATGCCGGGCCACTGAGCGATTGCCATGCTGGGCCACTGAGCGATTGCCATGCCGGGTCACTGAGAAATTGCCATGCCATGGCCACGGAGAGATTGCTATGCTGTCACTGAGAGATTGCCATACCGGGCCACTGAGAGAGCGCCATGTTGGGCCACTGAGAGAGTGCCATGCCGGGCCACTGAGACGTTGCCATGCTATGCCACTGAGAAATCACCATGCAAAGCCACTGAGAAATCACTATGTCGGGCAACTGAGACATTGCCATGCCGGGCCACTGAGAGATCACCATGCCGGGCCACTGAGAGATCACCATGCCGGGCCACTGAGAGATTACCATGCTGGGCCACTGAGAGAGCGCCATGCTGGGCCACTGAGGAAATACCATGCTGGAACACCTAGAGACCGCTATACCGGGCCAATGAGAGATCTCTAGGCCGGTCTCTGAGAGATCACCATGCCAGGTCTCCGAGAGATCGCCATGCCAGGCCACTGAGAGATCGCCATGCCGGGCCACTGAGAGATTGCCATGACAGGCCACTGAGAAATTGCAATGCCAGGCCACTGAGAGATCGCTATGACAGGCCACTGAGAAATTGCAATGCCAGGCCACTGAGAAATCTCCATGCCGAGCCACTGAAAATTAGCCATGTTGGGCCACTGAGAGATCACCATGCCAGGCCACTGAGAAATCACCATGGCAGGCCACTGAGAGATCTCCATGCCGAGCCACTGAGAATTAGTCATGCTGGGCCACTGAGAGGTTGCCATACCAGGCCACTGAGAAATCACCATGCCAGGCCACTGAGAAATTGCCATGCCAGGCCACTGAGGGACCACCATGACGGGCCACTGAGAGATCGCCATGCCAGGCCACTGAGAGATCACCATGCCAGGCCACTGTGAGATCGCCAGGCCGGGCTACTGACAGATCGCGAAGTCGGGCGATTGAGAGATCACTATGCTGGGCCACTGAGAGATCACCATGCTGGGCCACTGAAAGATCGCCATGCTGGGCCACTGAGAAATTGCCATGCCGGGCCACTGAGAGATCACCATGCCGGGCCACTGAGACATTGCTATGCCGGGCCACTGAGAAATCACCATGCCGGGCCACTGAGAGATCGTTATACCAGGTCTCTGAGAGACTGCCATGCCAAGTCTCTGAGAGATCGCTCTGCCGGATCACTGAGAGAGTGCCATGCTGGGCCACTGTGGGATCAGCATGCTGGGCCATTGAGAGAGTGCCATGCCGGGCCACTGAGAGGTAACTATGCCGGGCTACTGAGAGGTAACCATGCCAGTCCACTGGGAGATCACCGTGCCAGACTGGGAAGCCACCATGTCAGTGTGGGAGGCTGCCACGTCAGTGTGGGAGGCTGCCATGTCAGACTAGGAGGTTGTTGTTTCATCTTTGCTGCGATAGAATCTGTGCCTCCTGACCTAACCTCCCTGTGGTTCAGAAAGACTGATCTTCCCCCTTTGCAGTATATCCAGGGGCGGACATTAAATGCTAGACTTTAGCATATTGCACATTTTGCATTATGGGTTTGATTCCATTGCTATGTTGTTTTTCCTTCTTACTGTAATCAGCCACACTGCTCTTTTCAAATGTAAACTCATACGAAATTCCAAGTGCAGGTGGAATAAGTTTGTAGATGTTTTGAAAATTTGTGAAAATTAGGCTAGAATTTGAGACAAATGTTTTCACATTTGAATATGATCTGAAACATTTGATGATCTGCATAAAGTGCAACTTTGACAAGGCAAATTGATGGCTTTCATTAAATGATTCATTTACTCTGCTGCCAATTCAATTTTAACTTCAAGATGGATCCAGGAGACGGGGACATAGATATAAGATTAAATGTTTAAAGATTAAGAACAGTGAACAGGATATGCTATTTATACTTTGGAGGTTGTGAAATGCAGTTGATGTGACCATGAGGGTGATTTTCTAATTTGGCTTCTTAATTTATAACCTGAAGGAATGGGAGAATGGAGAAACTGCTCAATTTACATTCCAATCTGAATATATAAGGGAGACAATGAGGTCTGCAGATGCTGGAGATCAGAGTCGAGTGTGTGTTGCTGGAAAAGCACAGCAGGTCAGGCAGCAGCCAAGGAGCAAGAAAATCGACAAATCCTGATCAAGGGCTAATGCCCGAAACATCAATTCTCCAGCAACACACTCTTGGCTAAGAAAGTATAAAACGTGTGGTTGAAACAAATGGAAATAAAGGCATACGGAAGGGCTTGAGAGACTAAGATTACTGTTCATGTGGAAGATAAGCATCAACATGTACTAGTTGGGCCAAACAGCCTGCTTCCACATTGTAATTCCCATGTAATAAATATCAGCTTTAACAAATAAGGCACAATATCAAAATGCTGTAACAATCTAATATGACAAAGGAGAGAAAATTCTTTCCAAAATTTTTTTGCCAAGTTCTACAGTCATATGATTTTTGACAGCAGTGAGTTCACTGAATATCAACTAAGCTGAAACAATTCCTTACCTCAATAGCCTTAATGGCCTGATCCCAAATTTGTTTGTGGATGATTTATACAATTACAGTTGAGAATTTCTTTGCAACAATTGATTGACAATGTCTAAATTTACTTGATGCAAATCAAGACCTACAAATCGCAATTTGCTCCACTTTTTTTAATATTGAAGAAGTTCTGTTGATATTCTTTCCAGTGTATGTTAAAAATAGATGGCAATGTCAAATCAAATCCTCTTGTCTTTTGGATTTTGGTTTGGCTACTTAACTGGGGGGACATGCTATATATTAATGCCAGAATTTGTATTTCATGAATGTTAATTGGATGAAAGTCAAAGCTTACTAAATTCAAAATCAGGAAGCACTTAGAGTGTGTTTGAACTGCATTGTTGTGCAAACGTGAATTTCTGGAATTGTACGTAAAACTATCCAATTAACATGCATGAATCAGGCCTTGAAGTATCCTTAAAAAACCTCTGAAATGTCATTCGATCATTCCTGTTTGGCAATATCATTCTTCCAACTTTCCTTTTTCAAGGAAACAAAATGGATAAAGACAAAGTCTATCTGGAAATGTTTAGATTTCATCTGCCATTTGAAGGATGTTCAGACAAAAGAACTTAGGAAGTACGTGGAACACACGTTTCATGTAAAATTCCCTACTTGAACATTGTGGCTCAAAACAACATTAATGTTGCCAACTGGCACAAGGCTAGATGGTTACGCTTCATAGTACAGTTCCCTAGATATTGTTTTATTCCAAGTGTTTATTTTGACTGTTGGGAAAGGGCTGATGAAGTGGACATTATAAATTCCCAATTGCCTTGAACTTTAATCTCATTCACTGTATTTTATTTATAAGATGGTTTTGGCCTGTTGAACTTTGTCCAGTGTATAATATTTCTCTTAACCTGAAGAGACTGAAGCTGGAAACCTACATACATTCAAATATATTATTTCTGATTAAAACAATTATTAATCGCCAGGGCTGCAAAACTTGAAGCAGCATTAAAGATAAAAAGTGCAGACATTAATTGGTGTGTAATATCAGCAATTGGAGACATTGAAGCAACCTAAGTGACACACCTCGGTCTGCTTTTGAAATCAACAGTTTGCTCACACTCTTTTGCTGAAGAAAACATTTTGTGGATATACAACTTAATAGAAATGGAAGGTATATTTCCTGTGATTTAGAATGTTAGAATTACTAATTCCTAAAGTATAGGTAGTTCTTCTATAATGCAATAGTTGTGTTCTTGTGCAACTCCACATTATAGAAAAAATGTACTTTCGAAAACAGTGCTTAATGTGTTAGTGATGTAATTGCACGACAGCCAACACGTGCTTTAAAAGTTCGCACTTTAGAAACAGTGCCCCCAATTTGTCAATCACGTTATAGCAAATTTGCATTAACAAAATGTGGGCAGCACGGTGGCACAGTGGTTAGCACTGCTGCCTCACAGGGCCAGAGACCCGGGTTCATTTCCTGCCTCAGGCGACTGACTGTGTGGAGTTTGCACATTCTCCCCATGTCTGCCTGGGTTTCCTCCCACAGTCGCAAAGATGTGCAGGTTAGGTGAATTGGCCATGCTAAATTGCCCGTAGTGTTAGGTGAAGGGGTAAATGTAGGGGTATGGGTGGGTTGCGCTTCGGCGGGTCGGTATGGACTTGTTGGGCCGAAGGGCCTGTTTCCACACTGTAGGTAATCTAAAAAAAAAATAGCACAACGACATCTAATAGCATTATGTAGTCTTGCAGCAAGCCAGATCTGGATTTCCTACCCCTGCTTCCTTTTCTGACAATTGTTGCCCACATGGGATGAGGGGAGGGGTTGCATATCCTCACACAGAATTACCACACCTGCTAGGTTTATCATTGGGATGGGCTGTTCAAAGCACCTCAGTTTCCTGAACATTTTATGAGGTTGAAACTTTTCCTTAAGTATACATGTCCCATGGTATTTCGAGACAGTGAATCACTTGGGAACCCAGTCCTATGTGCAGAATGAAAAATAAGGTGCCATCTGCTCCTGAAATTATTTGACTGATAACACATTTGCTTTGAAATTATTTTGAAATACAAAATAAACTTTTCTTTTAATTTCAATACCACGATGTCCTATTCACTGCAGTGATCGATATTTAAAAGGCTCCGTCCTAAGGTAAGCTGAGCATTATACTGATCAGCAGTTGGATGTGTTAGAGTACTTTTCCCATTGGTAAACATGCTATTATGTGTTCAAAAACTAAGAAGACTATGTTTGGGAACTCTAGTGCAATTATATGAAGTATTTTAAATGCTTTATATCTAAAAATACAATTGTTCTGCAGCTTACATTTACTGAAAACAAAAGCTCCTGGAATACTTTGATTGAAAGTCCATCTGGTATAGCTTAGGAAAAAAAAACTAGTCATTTGTTTTTCTAGATTCAATAGATTATGTTGTTTTCAGCAGTTTCACTTCTTTCAATTTTTTTTCTCATATCCATTTCAAACACTGTTTAGTATAGCTACACATGTTTTGTGGTCTGGGTATCATGGATATTGGACATATGGCTACGGAGGAGACAGAAAGGTCATAGGCATATGAGGCACATTGAGAGTGAAAGATGAATCATGAGGGCTGGCTGGAGGGTGAGTGGTGAGGATTTAGGGATTAACATTAAATTCATTAACTGTCTCAACTGCCAATGTCCCTGTAAATGAAGATAAGTGTTCCAGCCTATGGATACTGGCATTCACCCTCTTGCACAACCATCTCAGGTCTACCTGGAGATGCAGTGAGTCTGACGCCATCCACCCCTGCCTCTCAAGACCAAAAATATGGTGGAACCTATCATCCTCCTCCTCCTCCTCATTTACTGAAAACCAATCCAATTTGTTAATGACTAGTTGGTAGCTTTGCTCACTGGGGAGAGTTATGAACTTTAGAGCAATTAACTCAAAGCAATTCTTTACAGTAGAAATCATGCTTCCCAAATACTAACATCCCTTGAATCTTTTTTCTTGCAATTTTAATCACTTGTGCCAATAAACATTCTCGGTATATATTTGTAGCTGAAGTTTGCCTTCAAAGAAGTTAAAGCTTTCTCACTGAAATATCAATTCAGAATGCACGATTCAAAAGTGAAAGGGATAAATGAAACCAAGGGGAAACAATTCACGAAGCTCAAAACAAACAGCTAGATTCCCTACAGTGTGGAAACAGGCCCTTTGGCCCAACAAGTCTACACCAACCCTCCGAAGAGCAACCCATTCCCCCTCTGATTAATGCACCTAACACTATGGGCAATTTAACATGGCCAATTCACTGGGCCTGCACATCTTTGGGCTGTGGGAGGAAACCCACGCAGACAGTCCTGAGATTGAACCTGGGACCCTGGTGCTGTGAGGCAGCAGTGCTAACCACTGAGCCACTATGCCACCCCTTAAAGAAAGAACATGATTAGAGATAAGGATAAAATTCAACACTTTAGCAATTTCATTCAAACATTGTAGCGAAGAGGAGTTATGAATAGACTGAAAAAAATGAGAAAGTGATGGAAACATAGAAAATGTCTCAGAAGGAAGCACATTCAAAATATTGAGGAAATAGAGGAAGAATCAAGATTTCCCCGTGCACCCAGCTCAACCAGCTGTGCACTAAATAGAAATAAAACATTTGATTTGACCACACAATAAGGCATCTCAAGAGCTTTGTGTAAAAATGTCAAACTACAGTTCAATTGTGTATAATGAAACCCATGTGACAAAGATCTGATGGAAAGTCGAAGTGGAAAACTGTACTGTCTTATTAGCATTTGATGTAGGATACTTTGGAAGAAAATTATGCTGACAAATAATTCCATATATACCCATTCTTATCAGAATTGCTAATTCAACTTCAAAAATTATTTGCCAGAGATGATTTTTAAACCCTAGGTATTCCACACATAGCTAGCTTGGTAAAGTGGGCAAAAGTTGATAATCTGTAGAATTTTTACATAAATATTGTTTATCAATGATTAGATACTGTCAGTGATTTGGAATGAGTGCCTTAACAGTGGACTATAACATTGATAGACAGACAGATAGATGGATAGGCAGATAGACAGATGAGTAGACAGGTAGAAAATAGGTTCATTGAAGAAAATGTTCACGGCAGCAAGTGCTAAGTTGTATACAAATGAAACAAGTTATAGACAATCATGAAATAAAAATGTATAAAATAACAAACAGAATACACGATGTGATGATTTCAGTATACAAACAATTAGAACAAAATGCAGGTCTCCTTGATTTACAGGACGTAAATAAAAAGTGTACTGCACTCTACATTGTGCATGAAAGGTCACAAGTCATGTGTTATCATTAATCATGCAAAAAGGAAATAAAGTCATGATTGTAAAATACAGTATTCAAACTCAGCCACAGGGGTCACAAAGAGCAATGAGATAAATGACCAGATAATGCCTTGAAATTCTGCTCTGTCATACCACTAATGCTGCAAGATGCCCAAAGTAAAAAACATGTTGTGGTTCTGTTCGCCGAGCTGGAAGTTTTTGTTGCAAACGTTTCATCCCCTGGCTAGGCATGCAAGGACTGCACAAAACACTATATAGGACAAACAGGAAGACAGCTAACAATCCGCATGCATGGTATTTTGTACACTACATTAGTTTTGCTCATGTTGGGTATCAGGTCCTTCGTTCTGGTAAGTTGTTGTCTGAGTGTGGCTGTTGGTTTGTGTGCCGTTATGAGTCCTAGGGATCGCAGTAATCTGGCTGTCAGTTCTGAGATGCTCCTGATATCTGGTAGTGTGGCTAGTCCTTTTGGTTGTGGTATGTCCTCGTTCCGTGGTCTTTCTCTTAGGCATCTGTTGATGAAGTTGTGCGGGTATCCGTTTTTGGCGAATACCTTGTATAGGTGTTCCTCTTCTTCTTTTTGCATCTCTATAGAAATGCTTCCAATCATTCCTAGAGTGACCCATATGATACACTCTGACTGCAGGTGTAACAAATGATAGTGTGACTTGTATGTATGTCAAAATCACACAGAGTGTGATCAAACTGCCTCTCACACTGATTTGGGAAATGAGCTGCAATGTGGAAGCATATGGATCCTACTAATATCCTTTCTTCATCATTCCCAGTTGGATCTGCGTTAAGGTGCAAAAGGCACCAACCCAACTCCTGCAACACTATACAAAAGGTGAGGATTTTTTGACCTTCTTTTGATGATGTAGATTTATTGCAAGTTTTATTCCAAATTTTATCCCAGAGGGGGAGAAATATTTTTTTTAAAAAACCATCAAGAGTTGGAAATGAAGGTACTGGTCATAATGGAACACAATTTTGAGGTGCGGGGTATCTAGTGCAGGTCAAGCCAGGATTCAATAGTTGCACTGCTTTTCTCCTTCTGGGATTGGAGGTGTTTCACAAATCTTTTGGATTTTATGAGGGAGTGGCACCGGATTTTGAGAGGAACTGTAGAGGATTTAGAAAGTCTGATTACGTGTGGACAATGGGATTGTAATGAGAGCGACGTTGCCACATGGAATATTATGGAGCGTATTGTCAGCAACCTGAAACAGTGGTTCTGCAGTATGGGCTGTTTTTGGGGAGCTCTCCATTCTCAGCGGTATATGTCTTTGCATTTATAGTGCTTCGCATCCTCCACATCCCTACACCTCAGTTTCTAGCAGCAAGCTTTTCATAGGTTTCAAAATAAAGAATGTCATTTATTATCACATGCTTACCTCAGATGTTTCTGAATCTTACAATATTGTGGCTGTCATTTTTGTTGAATTTCACGGATGGTCTCTCTCTCTCTCTCTCTCACTCTAAAGGTTTTCTCACCTCATTAAGTATCTAACCTGTCCCAACAGCCATGCTCTCTCGTTTGATCCTACTCCATGCTGTAGCTGAGAGGTCTCACCACTGTTGGGATATGATGGAATAGACCATCTTCCAAGGGACCAGCCCTACGTTTAAAAGGCCATTGCTCAGCCTGATGAGCATGGACAGTCTGGAGTTGCACTGCATGGTTTGTGATGATTGGCCCAGACACAGCAGAGAAGGGAAATCCAGCGCCCTGATGTGCAGATGCGGACCTGAAGGCTGCAGGGTGAGTTGGGTGAGCAGTTTTCAGCTCCCCCAGCTCGGA
>NC_057734.1:33808616-33844802 GCF_004010195.1 Chiloscyllium plagiosum
CGCCCACTACAAAGGTGTGGGGGTGACCGACATCTGGATACTCACCCACTACAGAGGTATGGGGGTGACTGACGTCCAGGTACTCACCCACTACAGAGGTGTGGGGGTGACCGACATCTGGATACTCACCCACTACACATGTGTGGGGGTGACCGACGTCTAGGTACTCACCCACTACAGAGGTGTGGGGGTGACCGACATCTGGATACTCACCCACTACACATGTGTGGGGGTGACCGACGTCCAGGTACTCACCCACTACAGAGGTGTGGGGGTGACCGACATCTGGATACTCACCCACTACAAAGGTGTGGGGGTGACCGACATCTGGATACTCACCCACTACAGAGGTTGGGGGGGTGCCGACATCTGGATACTCACCCACTACACATGTGTGGGGGTGACCGACGTCCAGGTACTCACCCACTACAGAGGTATGGGGGTGACCGACGTCCGGGTACTCACCGACTACAGAGGTGTGGGGGTGACCGACGTCCAGGTACTCACCCACTACAGAGGTGTGGGGGTGACCGAGATCTGGATACTCACCCACTACACATGTGTGGGGGTGACCGACGTCCAGGTACTCACCCACTACAGAGGTGTGGGGGTGACCCACATCTGGATACTCACCCACTACACATGTGTGGGGGTGACCGACGTCCAGGTACTCGCCCACTACAGAGGTGTGGGGGTGACTGACATCTGGATACTCACCCACTACACATGTGTGGGGGTGACCGACATCTGGATATACACCCACTACAGAGGTGTGGGGGTGACCGACATCTGGATACACAACCACTACAGAGGTGTGGGGGTGGCTGACATCTGGATTTCCACCCGCTACAGGGGTGTGGGGGTGACCAACATCTGGATACCCGCCCACTACAGAGGTGTGGGGGTGACTGACATCTGGATACTCACCCACTACAGACGTGTGGGGGTGACCGACATCTGGATACTCACCCACTACAGAGGTGTGGGGGTGACCGACGTCCGGGTACTCACCCACTACAGAGGTGTGAGGATGACCGAGGTCCGGGTACTCACCCACTACAGAGGTGTGGGGGTGACCGAGGTCCGGGTACTCACCTACTACAGAGGTGTTGGGGTGACCGAATTCCGGGTACTCACCTACTACAGAGGTGTGGGGGTGACCGACGTCCAGGTACTCACCCACTACAGAGGTGTGAGGGTGACCGACATCTGGGTACTCACCCACTACAGAGGTGTGGGGGTGACCGACATCCAGGTACTCACCCACTACAGAGGTGTGGGAGTGACTGACATCTGGATATACACCCGCTACAGGGGTGTGGGGGTGACCAACATCTGGATACACGCCCACTACAGAGGTGTGGGGGTGACTGACATCTGGATACTCACCCACTACAGAGGTGTGGGGGTGACCGACATCTGGATACACACCCACTACAGAGATGTGGGGGTGACTGACATCTGGACATACACCCGCTACAGGGGTGTGGGGGTGACCAACATCTGGATACACGCCCACTACAGAGGTGTGGGGGTGACTGACATCTGGATACTCACCCACTACAGAGGTGTGGGGGTGACCGACATCTGGATACTCACCCACTACAGAGGTGTGGGGGTGACCGACATCCAGGTACTCACCCACTACAGAGGTGTGGGGGTGACCGACATCCAGGTACTCACCCACTACAGAGGTGTGGGGGTGACCGACATCCAGGTACTCACCCACTACAGAGGTGTGGGGGTGACCGACATCCAGGTACTCACCCACTACAGAGGTGTGGGGGTGACCGACATCCAGGTACTCACCCACTACAGAGGTGTGGGGGTGACCGACATCCAGGTACTCACCCACTACAGAGGTGTGGGGGTGACCGACATCCAGGTACTCACCCACTACAGAGGTGTGGGGGTGACCGACATCCAGGTACTCACCCACTACAGAGGTGTGGGGGTGACCGACATCCGGGTACTCACCCACTACAGAGGTGTGGGGGTGACCGACGTCCAGGTACTCACCCGCTACAGAGGTGTGGGGGTGACTGACATCTGGATATACACCCGCTACAGGGGTGTGGGGGTGCCCAACATCTGGATACACACCCACGACAGAGGTGTGGGGGTGACTGACATCTGGATACTCACCCACTACAGCGGTGTGGGGGTGACCGACGTCCGGGTACTCACCCACTACAGAGGTGTGGGGGTGACCGACGTCCAGGTACTCACCCACTACAGAGGTGTGTGGGTGACCGACATCTGGATACTCACCCACTACAGAGGTGTGGGGGTGACCGACGTCCGAGTACTCACCGACTACAGAGGTGTGGGGGTGACCGACGTCCGGGTACTCACCTACTACAGAGGTGTGGGGGTGACCGATGTCCGGGTACTCACCCACTACAGAGGTGTGGGGGTGACCGAGGTCCGGGTACTCACCCACTACAGAGGTGTGGGGGTGACCGAGGTCCGGGTACTCACCCACTACAGAGGTGTGGGGGTGACCGACATCTGGATACTCACCCACTACAGAGGTGTGGGGGTGACCGACGTCCGAGTACTCACCGACTACAGAGGTGTGGGGGTGACCGACGTCCGGGTACTCACCTACTACAGAGGTGTGGGGGTGACCGATGTCCGGGTACTCACCCACTACAGAGGTGTGAGGGTGACCGAGGTCCGGGTACTCACCCACTACAGAGGTGTGGGGGTGACCGACGTCCGGGTACTCACCCACTACAGAGGTGTGGGGGTGACCGAGGTCCGGGTACTCACCCACTACAGAGGTGTGGGGGTGACCAACGTCCGGGTACTCACCCACTACAGAGGTGTGGGGGTGACCGACGTCCGGGTACTCACCCACTACAGAGGTGTGGGGGTGACTGACATCTGGATACTCACCCACTACAGAGGTGTGGGGGTGACCGACATCTGGATATACACCCACTACAGAGGTGTGGGGGTGACCGACATCTGGATACACACCCACTACAGTGGTGTGGGGGTGACTGACATCTGGATACTCACCCACTAAGAGGTGTGGGGGTGACCGACATCTGGATACACACCCACTACAGAGGTGTGGGGGTGACTGACATCTGGATACACATCCACGACAGAGGTGTGGGGGTGACCGACATCTGGATACTCACCCACTACAGAGTTTTGGGGGTGACTAACGTCCAGTTACTCAACCGCTACAGAGGTGTGGGGGTGACCGACATCTGGATACACACCCACTACAGAGGTGTGGGGGTGACCGACATCTGGATACACACCCATTACAGAGGTGTGGGGGTGACCGACATCTGGATACTCACCCACTACAGAGGTGTGGGGGTGACCGACATCTGGATACTCACCCACTACAGAGTTTTGGGGGTGACTAACGTCCAGTTACTCACCCGCTACAGCGGTGTGGGGTTGACCGACATCTGGATACACACCCACTACAGAGGTGTGGGGGTGACCGACATCTGGATACTCACCCACTACAGAGGTATGGGGGTGACAGACATCTGGATACTCACCTGCTACAGAGGTGTGGGGGTGACCGACATCTGGATACACACCCACTACAGAGGTGTGAGGGTGACCGACATCTGGATACACACCCACTACAGAGGTGTGGGGGTGACCGACATCTGGATACTCACCCACTACAGAGGTATGGGGGTGACTGACATCTGGATACTCACCCACTACAGGGGTGTGGGGGTGACCGACATCCGGGTACTCACCCATTACAGAGGTGTGGGGATGACCGACATCCAGGTACTCACCCACTACAGAGGTGTCGAGGTGACTGACATCTTGGTACTCACCCGCTACAGAGGTGTGGGGATGACCGACGTCCGGTTACTCACCCACTTTAGAGGTGTGGGGGTGACCGATGTCCAGCTACTCACCCAGTACAGAGGTGTGGGGATGACCAACATTAGGGTACTCACCAGCTACAGACACCTGACCCTGGCTGTCCAAAGTGGCCAGCTGACCGTTCCCAAGCCCCTACACCGATATCAGAGACCACAACGATTGACGTTGCTGGGACCCTCTGATTGGAGTGTGTCTTCCTTGACATGACTGAGCACCAGTTCCTGAAGAAGGGCCTGTGCCCGAAACGTCGAATCTCCTGTTCCCTGGATGCTGCCTGACCTGCTGTGCTGTTCCAGCAATAAAGTTTCAACTTTGATCTCCAGCATCTGCAGACCTCACTTTCTCCCCTGAGCACCAGTTATCTCAAACTTCAAGACATGGCCCTTTGAGAAAAGGTATTGCAGTGTGTTTGCCATCTAAACTGCGGCACATGTTGCAGGTGTAACATTGACATAGCTGAAAATGTGTTGCTGGAAAAGCAGCAGGTCAGGCAGGATCCAAGGAACAGGAGAATTGACGTTTCGGGCATAAGCCCTTCTTCAACATTGACATAGCACAGAGACATGCAACAACATGTCCACACCCTTGACTGGTGACTGCTAACAACCATGACTAGCTGCCTGGCTTTGTGCCGACTATAAAAGGCTACCCAGATCAAGGCAGAGCTGTCGTGAGCATGCGAGCGAATGAGTATGAGGAGAGCAAGTGAGGAGAACCAAGATGCAGCTGGTCTAAACTCTGAGCTGGGTGCCTCTCCCTGCAATTAAAGTGTCCTTGCAGCAGAAAGGTATAACAGTGAAAGGTGCTTGTGTACTTTAAAGTCGGAGGTGTGGTATGACAATGCAGAGAGACTGGAATGTGTCAGATACCAGTGTCCGTGGAAGTGGGGTGCATGCAGTCTCTGCCCTGAAGCATCCCCTGAGATGATGATGCTGGGTGTCCATGATGGAGATCTACAAGGAGCAAGTAGCAAGTTGCAGTCACTAAGTACCCACTCTGACTTCCATGTCAGGAACTCTCAGTGTCTAGTTTCCATCCTGCATGGAGAAAAATAGGGACCTACATGTTAATGAGGCAAGATTCTTTATGAATGAGGGTGATGTAGGGCTCCCGAGCAAGAATTTCATCTCAAAATCTGGAATGTTGCTGGAACATGTGACTTCTTGCTCCCTACATCAAGAAAGACCTCATTTGACTCCTCAAATCATTCTCCCACATTGGTCACCTTGTAAGATGTTGCCAAATATCTCACTCACTTGCCTCACGCATACTATCACACACATAAAGATTAGATACAAATGAAGGCAGACAGTTCAATTATAACTTATAGACATCTCAGGCCTGTAGTTTCTTGGATGCATTGGTACTTTCATTGAAGTTAAGCTCTTGTAAAATCAAGGATCTCAGTAAGCTGCAAGGCTTCATGTAGTCAAAATTTCAGGATACTGATTCGTAGGTGAACTTGAAGTTGGGAGTGATTGGAAGGACTTGTGATTTAGAGGCAGCTGGTAATTTTGCATCTAAATCACCCATTCAATTGCAATTGTTGGTTTGAATAAGTTTCTGGAAAGCGAATTGAGTCAGTATTACTTCCTTTTGGACCCTCTTGAGACGGGAGGGGTATTTCAACTCAGCGGAGGAATCAGGTAATCCATAAGGAACCACATCTGTGCAGCCAATAGTGGCCAGTTTTTAAAATGTAAAAATTAAAATGAAGTTCAGAGTGTATTCGAGCATGAAGCTATTCACACTTTTACTTTTCTTCATGTCTGTCTCTTAGTACCTTTGTAGCTTAGTGGGTCCAGCTTTGGATTGTGCCACCATGGCCTGGCTGGCAGCAGCCTGGCCTGGCTGATGGAGTGGCTTTATTACTACCATGAAAGCTATCAGGCCAGAGAAAAACACGGTTCGAACACCATGGAGGTACTCACTGGCTTATTCCTCCATTGCTTTCTCGCAATGTCTTGCTAAAATTCTGAAGCAGTTCTTGCAGCTCTCTTTTAAGAAGGGTAAGCCTTCTTTACCAACCATGTGCCTACATGGTTCCTCAATGAGCATGGAGCCAGTCAACAACTCATTTAGTCCTGGTCTGCATGTTATATTAATATCGATAAGTGGGGTCAATATTGAATCTAATCTACTTTTCTTCCCCTACAATATGTTTCATTTACATTCAATGAGGGGCAAGTGTTGGCCATTATCCCATGAGATCCCTATCATTCTTCAATTTGTGCAACTGGATCTTTATATCTGATTAGGATATGACACATCCAAATGTCAGTAATTCTGTCATTGCATCACTATCTCAATCCCACGCTGAAGAGTCTATCTGGTTTATGTCCTCAGGTCTCTAGAGTGAGACTTAAATCCATAGGCTTCTGTTAGATGCAACAGTATTATCAATGACCCAAGACTGACACACAAACTGCAGATCAGGAGTCACTTTTGCTGGACTCTCCAAAGAATTTCATGCAATCGCAGTGCCAATCCATTGGATCTTATGGACACTCTATAAAGTTAAGGTAGCATATATAAATGTTTCGGAGTGTGAAACAGGCCACGCATCAGTAAGCATGTGCAAATCTCCCTGCTGACTTCAAGCAGCTGACAACCAAGCAGTTAAAACAAAGTGGTGCCCCCTGTGAATTAATAGGAAATTAGTAACCAGTATAAACTGCTGCCCTAACAGCGATTTTAAATCTAAAAGATACAGCAAAGGACCCACAACAACAGAATGGCCATTAACTGTTCATGTAACTAAATATTTGACATCCTGTTCGAGCAGAGAGTGGTCAGAAAATTCTTCAACCTTCTTGTGAATTAATTTCAAATCCAACACTGATAGACTAGCTAATGATTTAGCGTTCATTACTTAATACCAACTTAAAAGAATAATTATACTTAGTTTGAAACAGCCACAAAACATAATTTCTTCAAGTATCTAATAGAAAAGTACAACAAAGTTAACATAAAAAATTGGAATAAGATGTGGTAATAAATCAGAATATGCTTAAGGAGGATTAGAATCATATCAGCATATTTGATGCCAAAACATTTTGCTGTAGTTTTCAAGTGCATGAATTTATGTTTGCTGTTTTGAATATGTCTAGGTGATTTATATGGGAAATATCTTGCAAATAGTCCACAAATGCCTTTCAAAATTAAAAAAGCAGCCTCTTTATAATATTGAGAGTATAAATTCATTACAGTTCTAGAGAGGAGCACATCTACCTGTAACTTATACCTGAGCCAACATTATTAATTTTTTCATGAGTTCACTCTTTGAAGGTAGGTCTGATCCATATCCCACTTCCATCAAGAAGGACAAGCATAGTGGATACATGGAAACACCGTCAATTCCCCTTGAAGCCACTCACTATGCTGACTTGGAAATTTATTGTTGTTTCTGTCACTGTCACTGGGTCAAACTTCTGCAGTTCCCTTCCTAACTATATTGTGGGTCTACCTATAGTGGCTCCCCCAACCTTCTCAAGGGCAATTAGGGACAGGCAGTAAATGCTGGCCTCACCAGAGAGGCCCATGTCCTATGAGTGAATAAACCAACACAGGAAAAGCAAGGAGTCAGGTTCCCAAAGCACGTCAGCTAGAAGGGAAACCAAACTCCATATTGTCAGGAACTATCTGATCCACCATCTGTCCAGTCAACTGAGACAACTGATTTCCCCCACACCCTGCCCTGAGGATTTCAGATTGCACTGGCAACAAACATGCTGTAGCTTGAAGGTGTGGATGGTGATGGTCTAAGCTCCAATTTCATTCGATCATGTGGCTGATACTCCGATTCTTACCCTTGGCATGTGTTGAAAGGATTGGTACATTGGTACTCGATCTATTTGGCCACATTGTGAATGTGCCTTTCTTAGCCTGCAAGGCCTGAAGTGGAATATGAACCAGAGTCTCTGGCTCAGGAGCAGGTATGTTAGCCACTGTGTCACAGGATCCCATTAATAACTGTTATGAGTAAAATTATCAAGAAATTGCTCACTGAAAATTCTAATATTTTACTGCAAATTTTTAAATAGCATGCAGAATTGCAAAGATGTGGCCTGCAATAACTCAAGCTGTAAAAAAAATGTATAAAGGACATGAGGGGCAACTTTTTTTGTGCAGAGAGCAGCTTGTGTGTGGAATGGAGAGGAACTGGTGGATGGAGGTACAGTTGCAACATTTAAGAGACATTTGGATAAGTTCATCAATAGAAAAGGTTGGAGGGATATAGGCCAAGCACAGTTTAGTCTGAGAACACATTTGACATGGACTGGTTGGACCGAAGTGTCTATTTCTAAGCTGTATGACTCTATGACTCTGTAATTCAAATGGTGTTTGCTGACAGAGATTTCAGTACATCTGAGGTATATAAGGTTATGAGGTGCATGAACATGATGTATAGGAAGCAGCTGTTCCCTTTATTTGAAGGGCCAATAACAAGGGAGCATCATTTTTAAGATGAAAGGATTTGAAGAAAAACGCTTTCACCCAGGGCTGGTGGGAGTCTGGATTGCAATGTCTACGAGGGCAGTAGAGGCAGGAAACATCACAATCTGTAAAAAGTAGGTGAATGAGCAACTGAAACATTATAACATTCAACCAAGTTTTAGAAAGTGGATTAGGATAGATTGTTCAAACTTTCTGAACCAAAGGGGCTCTTTCTGCGCTGAATGACACTGTGACATACCAACAGTGGATTGAAAGTAGAAATCCCGAGCAACTCAAAACATAAAGCAACTGAACATACAGATGTGATGGTGATGTGCTCAAAAACAAGTGCTTTCAGACTATTAACAAAAAATAATAATTTTACACCTTTCACATAGTTTTAGATATTTAGCAAGTTACCTGTATAAGGTAATGACAGGTTTCTTATATGTAGTTAGACTCGATGCCAGATTCTCAAGCGAATAAGTAATTAACTGAAATAATCATGCAAGCTGAACTGTAATCACATTCACAAGGAATACGTTTATGCTCTCATTGCCAATAACACCAAGAGTTAATCTTTTTCTTGTGTTTATAAATAGCTTTAAACTAAGATTACATCAGCTTGGGAGGATGTCTAAACACCAATGGATTTTTAAACAGACAATTAAAAAAAAGTTACAGGGAGTTCCCAGCTGGTTGAAATAATAATATGCCAACCTTACAAACAACCGATCGAGTAACCAATTATAAGTTTCCTTTGCTCACAGATATGTTGAAGAAGCAAACAGTTGTAGAAACTGAATCATAGAGGCCCCACATAAACCTGACGCTGGGATTGCCATTCACAATGAACCCATACCCATTGATTGCAATTGAAATGGTATTTTAGCACCGTGCTGCCTGCTCATTTGGATGATCTTCATGTGCAGCTAATGCTAACTATGCTGCTTTCTTTAGTTTTTTCATTAGTTGATGACCAATATTGTAAGTGCTTGCATCACAGTGCCTGCACAGCTTAAGCTGATTATACCGTTTAAAAGGGAAGTGCGTTTTCACTTATGCAGGTGCTGACAGTTATCATTGAGGGGAATCTGACCTGAGAAGGAGTGAAGGGAGAGAGTTCACCCTAAGAATTTTGGATATTATGCTGGAGGCTTTAGTGGAGAAACTGCAAAAGGGATACATTTTCTGAGTCTGCAGGAAGGCAGAATGGAGAGAGGTAGGATATATTCTGAGAATAACCTTGGAGGGTCATGTCAGGAGATAAGTTCCAAAGACCTGGATACAGGGCTGCAGGGAGTTTAAAGATCTCATGAGTGATCAAGGTCAGTGAATGTACCTTCAAAAGTCATAATTGGCACTTAATGAGCCACTGCTGAAAGCACCACAGCCCAAACACTTTTCTTTATTCAGTCATGGAATGTGGCTAGGTCAGCATTTGTCAACAATGCCTAATTTTCCTTGAGAAGGTGGTGAGCCATTTTATTGAATCCATTTGGTGTAGGTGCATTTACAGTACTGTTAGTGTGGAGGGGTGGAGTTTCCTATATTACTGTTGCGGTGTGAGGAGTTTCACAAGATTGATCCAAACAATGAAGGAATGGCAATATATTTCCAAATCTGCATGGTATTTGTCAAGGAACTTGCAGCTGATGATGTTCCCATGTATCTACTGGCTTTGTCCTTCTAAATAGCAGAGGTGACAGGTATGGATGGGCTATCAAAGAAGTTTTGAGTGACTTGCACCTTATGGATAGTGTACACCACTAGCACAGTGCATCGATGATGGAGAGAATGAATGTTGAAGGCAGTGGATGGAATTCCAGTCAAGTGGATTGCTTGATCCTAAATGACACAAATTTCTTTAGTATTGTTGGATCAGCACACACCCAGTCAAGTGGACAGTATTCCATCACACTCCTGATTTGTGTCTTATACATGGTGGATAGTCTTTGGGGAGTGAGGTGGTGAGTTATTCACTGCAGAGTCCCCAGCCTTTTGACCAGTTGTTTGACCAGTATGTAGATGGTTGCCCATGTTCAGTTTCTCGTCAATAGGTAATTAGTGGTCACGTCCCCCCCACTCTCTTCCAATTTACAAATTTTATGTAGTGCAAGTACACACCTTGCACTTTCCTTCCAAACACCTCCAAATACACTACAGCCATATCCTTGGGCTTTTTAAAAAAATCAGATTCCCAAGTTGACTAGGCAGTAACAGCACGATGATGATGACACAGTGCCATCACTTAGAATACTGGCACTGGGTATAGTGAGACACTCGATAGAAATGACCTGCTAGAAGGTGAAGAATAGCGCAGGTGCCAACTTGCCAGAGGTTGAGGTCACAGCACGTCCCACTCAGTTAAGACTTCACTGGCACAGAAGAAAGCTAGTGTTTACACAACACCCAATGCTTGATGTATTGGGAAGCCTGCTGAAAGGTCAATGCCGAGGAAGTAAGAGGTCCAGCAGCAACTTTAGAAAGGGCTACATATGGACTTTGGTCCCCAGCCTTTCAGGCATGGAAGTGTTAGACCTCAGCTGGAGTAAACTGCACAATTGAGGCAACCTCATTCAAGCAAAGATATGAATGCATTGGAGTGAGTGCAGAAGCAATTTATAAGAAGAGTGCCAGGAATGAGAAACTTTAGTCGTGAGGATTAATTGATGAAATTGGAACTGCTTTCCTTGGAGAGAAGGCAGCTGAGAGGAGACTTGATGAAGAATTTCAAAATGATGAGTAGGGCTGGATGGAAGAGGTAAGGAGAAACTGTTCCCACTCATAAAAAGAACAACAAGAGGTCATAGATTGAAAATGATGTGCAAATGAAGTAAGGGTGACATGAGAAGCCTTTTCATTCAGCAAATAATTAGGGTATGAATTGCACTGCTGGAAATGTGGTGGAGGGAGATTCAGTTGAGGCATTCAAGGGGGTATTAGATGATTATTTGAATAGAAATAGTGTGCAGGGATGTGGGGGAAAATGGTAGGAGGATTTGCAGTAGGGAATGATACTCGTTTGAAGAGCTGGTGCAAGCACAAGGAGCCAAATGCCCTCCATCTGCACTATAGGAATTCTGCAATTCTGTGTGGTCAACTCTCTGTGTGTAGCTGTGGACCATGACAGCTATAGGTTCCAATGCACAAAGAATTCCCCAAAAGGACTTACAGGAGTGTTTCAGCAATCTCATACCCTGTCTTTTGACAAATGAATGTGATTTTCAAGATGCAACCCTTACACCATGCGCCCCCCCCCCACCTCCAGGGGGGAGCAATAGTTCCATGGAGCCGCAGTCTGCAAGATAACCAGCACCATCCCAGCGTGTCCCTTCGCCTGTTCTCTTGCAGTTCTCCAGTACAGTCTGCAGGCAGGCCTTCCAAAACCCGGGTGAAAGTGAGGACTGCTAATGCTGGAGATTAGAGTGTAGTGCTGGAAAAGCACAGCAGGTCAGGCAGCATCCAAGCAGCAGGAAAATCAACATGGAGGGTGCAGCAGATAGGTGGGAAGGAAGATGGACAGATGGACAGGTCATGAGGATGGTGCTGAGCTGGAAGGTTGAAACTGGGGTAAGGTGGGGGGAAGGGTAATGAGGAAATTGGTGAAGTTCACATTAATGCCCTGGGGCTAGTGGGTCCCGAGGCGGAAGGTGAGGCGTTCTTCCTCCAGGCGTCAGGTGGTAAGGGGTGGAGGAGGCCCAGGACCTGCATGTCCTCAGCAGAGTGGGAGGGAGTTGAAGTGTTCAACCACGGGGCAGTGGGGTTGATTGGTGCAGGTGTCTGAGAGATGTTCTCTAAAGCGCTCTGCGGGTAGGCGTCCTGTCTCCCCAATGTAGAGGAGGCCACATTGGGAGCAAGGGATACAGTAAAAGACATGTGTTGAAGTGCAGGTGAAACTTTGATGGATGTGAAAGCCTCCTTTGGGGCCTTGGTGGACATAAGAAGGAGGAGGCATGGGCGCAGACTTTGCAATTCCTGCAGTGGCAGGGGAAGGTGCCAGGACGGGAGGGTGGGTTGTTCGGGGGTGTGGACCTGACCAGGTAGTCGTGGAGGAAATGGTCTTTACGGAAAATGAATAGGGGTAGGGAGGGAAACATATCACTGTACACAAAGTGGATATCCAGACTTGATCAAAGTAATTCTCCAACCTCTTGTGCTGTCTTGCCTGCTGAGATTAGCCCAGCTTCCCACCCACCAGGCTGCGATCTCTTGAGGTTGTACTCAGATGGACAAAGACACATGGAAGTCACGTAGAGAGGGAATTCATCGAGATAACTGGTTGCATTATGCATGCAATAAAGCTCAACTCCATTTAGAAATTTGGTTTGAAGGTTTCTTTTGTGCTGGCTATTATTTTTACAGGGTAGTCAAACAGGCAATGTGACTCACTGAGGGAAGGCAGTTTGGTTGGTGGATGGAGAATTGGGTTTGCTGTAATTTGTATAAACTCTTCACCGGTAGAAAAAGGCCGTCCAGGATCTGCCTCCTCCTCTTTCACATATTCCTACTCCTCAGCAGTTCCCTGTATATGTCGTGGCAAACCTTTCTCATCATTATGATGAGGTTGTATATACTTGACATTTGCTCCGACAGGTGAACCAGAGCAGTCCAAGCAGCTCGGGTATTGTTTCAACATTCCAATGACTTGTTCTATTCACATTTCATGCCACAGGCCATTCATTGTTTGCATGTTCTGCACTGGTTATTGTTGTACATAGATAACCTTGTCACCTGAGTTACCATGCTACGATGTACATTGGTAACTGATGTCACCTGATATGGGTTGAATGTGGCTAATTAAAAGCACCTTGCTTGCCACCAGGAAACATTGGGTACTACAGTCAAATACTGAATCACTTTAAGCTCTGGAACAGAGCCTGCAGTCCGACTGGAGTTGTGCATTCTTTTTATCTATATGTTTAATTGATGAACACAATTATGACGTGATAAATTTTAATGTAACATCATGTTTTCAGATAGACATTGAAAAGTTTACCAAGTACATTTCTTTGCACACATCATTAAATTGTATAAACTTATGATCAATTTTGTTAATTTAATCTTTGGGTACTGCAAAAAAAATTGCGAACTGGATTTAGACAAATTAGGCAATGAATCTAAAGATACTAAATAGATGATCTTGTGGCACTTATGCCTCAGCTCAAAGGTTCAGGTTCAAGTCCCCTCTGCCCCAGACATGTATTAGAAAATGTCTGAACACATTGATTTGAAAATATTTATTGGATAAAGATCCAATGTACTCAAGGAGTCTGGACATAATTTATCACACAGAACGGTGAAATTTCTATTGATTTTAATTGGGCAAACTGCATCAATGTAGCTAAGTCTTGAAAATTTTTAAAAAAGAGGTTACATTGTAAAACAAAATACTGCTCATGCAATTATTTCTAATCAGAGCATTGTGTTGGTTGGTTAAATCAGTGTGAAAATCAATAGGACTGGTCAGCTAAAACTCGAAAGCATTAGCCCATAAGTTGCCCCTGTCCAGTGACACTCTCAGTCTCTTCATCCTATCAAAAAGGTCGACGTCCACAAAAGCCACTTTCGTTGCAGTCCAAAAAGTGCATTAAAGTTTGTGGTAATGAATAGCAAGAATGTTTTATTTTTCCAAGACTTAACAAGTGAAAGAAACCCAACAGTTGTCAATGATAAATAACTACAAATTTTTAGACACTGTCCTAAGCTCTGAGATACTTACAGATAAGAACAAGGCATGCTTTTTAGCTTCTCCTATTCATGTTAATAAATCCGTAACCAGGTCTATAAGTTTTAAGGGCTATACTACAATAAGTGCATTCCAGACCCTGTCGCAAACAGCCATTTCCATACAATAACATTCTAAAAACACTTTAAGCCATCAATCAAATTGCTCCCACATACGTTGAAAGGCACACTCAAAAGTAGCAGAAAAGATTTTAAATACAGACAATCTCCCTTAACTAAAAATTTCATGCTGTTCCCGTCTCTGTGGGAATTCATGGTTTTGAAGGTGATTCAGCAAGGGAATCACAAATTGAACTAATCCTTGCAGTCTTATCCTTGCTTCTTTTGAAAATGATCATCCTAATTCTCAGCAGTTTCTGGTAGGAGACATGGTGGCACAATAAACCTAGTTCAGGACATCTATGATAGGTTTATCCACAACAAGGATAAGAACTGAGCTGTGAGCTGATGCTGGGAAATCAGAGGGAACTTTTACTGAACCATTTCTTTATACCTAAAACTGATCATTTCAGAGAGAGCATAGCTTAAGAATAAGTTATCCCCCCTCAGTTAAGATTTGTGCTTTTTTAAAAAATTCATTCACAGGATAAGGCCATTGCTGGCCAGACCAGTATTTATTGCCTATCTCTAATTGCCCAGAGGGCAGTTAAGAGTCAACCGTATTGCTGTGTCTGGAGTCACGTGTGGGCCAGACTGGCTAAGGATGGCAGTTAGCTTCCCTAAAGGACATTGGTGAACCAGGTGGGTTTTTCCAACAATTGACAATGGATTTAGGGTCATCATTAGACTCTTAATTCCAGATAATTATTGAATTCAAATGCCACCATCTGCTGTGGCAGGATTCAAATCTGGCTCCCCAGAACATTCCCCAGGGCTCTAGATTAACAGGATTTGCAGTCATTGCCTACCCATTGATGGTAGGGAATAAATAAAGAACTAGACCTCACTTATTTCTGGTGTTTTATTACCTCAAATACTGTACAGCAACTATTTGTGTTTAACTATTGTAATGTAGGCAGAGAACATGTGCCTTGTCTTCAGGATATAATGTAACCTGGGAACTGTGCTCAGTATTAAATAGCTTCTCTCTGCTGCTCTGTTGTGTTATTGTGGGACTTTGCAGAGTGACCGAGTGACCAACTGACCTTGCATGTGTCAGACAAGTCTACTAGGAGCAGAACTAGAACTTGATATCTGCACATTTTTTCCTGATTTCCTGCATTGTGATTGACAGTGAAGTGTGGAATCTATGAAGCAGCAACTCTTAGGTATAACTTGAAGTTACAACCTAAATGGCAGACTGTGTCAGATTAAAGTAAACCCCAGGTTGATAAATCTTTGTCCAAGGTACACCAAAAGTAATGAGCTGCTCTGTGTAACAACACCAAATGAATACAGTACACAGGGACACAGGTGATTGGCACCTTCCCTCGCCAACACACAATAGTATGGTTTATGGCCCACATTTAATATTTGCAAAGTCACACAGACCTGCTGCAAGCACAGCACTGAATCAAACAGCACCAGAAGGTGGTCGCATGCAGGTTGGCTGTTTATTCTTACAGCTTGAGATACTACCATAACACTTTGAGCTCTACAACGTACCAACATCAGCAGGGGTAAACCATATTTTGAATGTTAAATCAGTCCATCATGATCAACAGATGAGCACCACATGAATGTAAAGACAATCAGATTAATGGCCGGAAGCCTTGTAAATAATTGAAATAGAATATATTGAGGGGAAGTCCATGTCATGCTTGAATCCATGACAATGTCAGCATTTGTTGCTCATTCCTACTTGACCATCACTTGTGATGCAATTTCAATTTATAATTAACAGAGTCAATTTGTTGCGTTTTAGAGTCACATGTTACCCTGGATTGGGAAAGGATGACAAATTTTCAAAGACATTAGTGAGTCAAATAGATTTTTACAACAGATGATAGTTACTGAAGTTTATTAAGTACTGACATGATAGATTTGAGCCCATATCCTCAAAACTTTAGCTTAGGCCTCTGAATTACTGGCCCAGTGACACTCCCATGACAAAAGTATCTCCCCTTCGACTTCAACCTCATTTCCTCACTAACCCTCCACAACTGCATCATGGCATTCCACACATTTGGCTAAACTCATAAAAAGCAGGTCATCTTGAGAAATATGTAAGTAGTTGCTGTTTCTCAGGAGCTTCCAAGATGACGATCTTGTCCCGAGAAAATACAAAGAAGACGCCAACAATGGTGTAAACTGACGCCCAATTCTGACTGGATAAATCCTTGCTTGAAAACTAGCCATCCTGGACAGTTTAGAATCAGGAGGAAGTGAATCATACATTGGAAAGAACTCAGGTTTTTTTATATAATTCTGTGCAGAATATAATATTCTTGATCTAGTTATGCTGCTAAATAATATTTATAGAGTTTCCTGAGATATGGAAAACATTCACTTAATTTAAAAGGCTTCCAACTGTGGCTTCACCTTATGTCTAGGCTGCAAGCGAACCAGATCATGTGACATTGCATCATTCCTATGGTGAGGAATAAAGGTGTCTCATTAAGCAATCGTAGAGTCTGACTTAACCTCTTTTAGTGCACAGAGCAAGTTTCCTTTTTTTTAATGTGTTTTAGCTAATTGGCTTAAAGAACATTTGGCATGAGACCCAGGTCATTCTTTAACTAATATATTTTTGAGTAGCAGCAACATTGGAAATACTGCATATGCCACTATCAGGTTGCATGCATACTGCTGTCATCCATCAGCAGAACAGGGCCAGGGAAGGGAATGCATTTTCCAAAATGCAGGAAAAAAAACAATAACTACTGTGTGTCAGATTCTAATATCAATTACACCAAACATCAGCATCTATGATCACAGTGTCATTTCGACCAAAATAACCCAAGGTTCACATGTGACTGAGGGCTCTTTGCACGTAATTCTTTCTTTGAATAATTAACAGTTCTCTGTTTCCATTTAGCTTAAGCTGCCTTGGCCTTTTATGTTTTTCTTTAAAGAAAGCAAGAATAACCAAGTCTAATTACCAGATGTCAGCATAAGAACACTGCAAATAATTCAGCCAGAATTACTGGAAGTGGGAACTTTCTAGCAATCAGTCCAGGAGCACTGACGCTGTATTAATATCTCAAACACCTTTTCTTAATATTGCCAAGTTATGACCAAATAGCGTAAAAATGTTTGAAATATGGATTACCGTTAACCCTAGTTCGTAATTATAATTACGCCTGGCCCTTTTAAAAAGGATCAAGCTCAGAAAATTACAATTTCCTAATGACGACACTATTAACCTTTCTGAGAGAGAATTGTGATCAATCAATATCATTTATTTAAGGCAGCATCAACTTTGTACAGAACATCACTCAACTGTTATCCACAGAAACAGAAGGTGTGCTACTTAATATTATTATTTAAGACTGAAAGGTCTGGTTATGTTCGACATCATATGGTTTTGGTTTACTAAGAAACTAGGCAGTGGCTCCTCTCGATATGAATTTACATGTAGCTGTAAATATTAATGATGAATGAAGAGTATTGGGGAATCTAAAATTCCAAGACAGAGTTGTTATTCTGCAAGTATTTCCCATGTTGATGGTTAGCACAGTCATGAGGCTTGATCAGCTTTTGAAGTTGAGGTGTTCTGAGTTATGATACAATATATCTAGGTCTTCACTAATTTCAGTGAAATAAACTGCATGTTTACAGTTGCTAAAAGTTTCTGCCCTGTGGCAAATGCTCATTTATAATGATTAGATCAAAGTCAGCATACCCCGGGTAATGTCAGCCCAATCAAAAGCAAGAGAAAGTGTCTTTGTTGTTTGATCCACAAAAAGTTCAAAGTTGAAGTGATTACTGGACCCCTGATATTATACTAACAGACGACAAACTGGCAAAACTATGCACTGGAGATTAATGCATGTTGCTTTTGATAAATTAGTGTGCAGCATTCGCAGCAATCTGTCTTTGCTCTTCACACATTTAAGCACATACACACAAGCCAAGAGTTTCCCGTTTGTGGCTGAGGATCTTTATCAGGCGCAAGGAAGCAGCGAGGGAGCGATAGATCATTTTGCAAACTATTGACCTCATGATGTCACTGCTCAGCTTCCGGCTGTGGGCATCAAGGATTCCAGCACTTGTAGCAAAAACACATGTGTGGAGGCATCAGCTCAAATTCTACAGTAACTCAGCCAGTTGGCAACAAGGCCTGTGGTAGCATCAATTACACAATTAGACTTAAACAAGATTTAATGGTTTACTGCTAACAGAACTCAAGAAAACAATAGTTGAAGCCTTTTTAAATCAGTAATTATAAGTTACAATCTTAAAAGTCACATATTTCACTGCAGTATTAATTACTGTCTCCATAGTGGAAGGCAGCACTCTCTAGATGTTTGCTAGCTAGTGTGCTCGGCTTTCCATACATACAAAAGTCTGAAATTTTATATTCTCAGCACATGAGACTTAAACGTTTATTCAACAGTATCAACAACTTGCATTTTAATAGCACCTAAAACGTGTTTCACAGGAGTGAAAGAGTTGATTTTGAGCTAAAGTTGGTAGATCAGGTAACCAAAAGTTTCATCCAAGATCTAGGTTCTGAAGGAGAGAGTGTCTTAAAGGACGCTTGAGAGATAGAATAAGCCAGAGGTGCAGCAAAAGAAGTCAGGGATTCACTAAAAGACAACGTTAAAGGTTCTGGTTGAGTGTGTTCACAATCATTCAAGATTTAATCATGACTGACACAAGTGTTGATTGTGCTCAGAGGTAACACAGTGATTTTGAATATTCCAATCAAGTCCTTTAACGTCCTTATCAAATGTCAGCAAGTTCAAAACTCTTCTTCTTATATCCTCTCCCACAGTGTCAAAGACACCTACTATTCCTGTATTCACTGACCAACACTGGCTACTCGATGCCCCCAACAGTTCCAATTTAAAATTCTTGTCCTGTGCCCAAATCCTTATATCCTTATTCCTCCCTATCTCTGTAACCTCCTCCAGCACTCGACCCTCCCAGAAGTTCTTGGTGCCTCTTGAGTCTGTAGCTTCTTGTATGTCCCTCACATCCTGACACTATTCGTTGTTGTACCTCCTTTTCATCTAGCGCCCAAACTCTGAATTCCTTCTTTGATTCACTCTGCCTCTCCACTCCTTCCCTTCTTTCATCATCTTCCTTAAAATTCATCCCTTTGTCCAAATTTTTGTCATCCTTCCTAACATTGTCTCCTTTCCCTCATGCTCCATTGCAGCTTGATTACAGCTCCATCTGATATTTTTAATTATGAAAGATGCTGTATAAATGCAGGTATTGCTGCAAGAATTTTTCAGTATAGTTATTAAAGTGGTTTCAAACTCTAGTCTCAAAAATGCATGAATTAGTTGTGATTTAAAATTGTGCACCTCATGAAATGTATTTAACAAAATTTATAATGTACCCAAAGTGTAACCTCAAAATGCTTCTTAAAACATTGCTGTTTCGTTTTGTTCTAGGCTTATTTCTTCGTCTAGAGTTGAGATTGTGTTGCTGGAAAAGCACAGCAGGTCAGGCAGCTTCCGAGGAGCAGGAGAATCGATGTTTTGGGCCAGAGCCCTTCATCAGGAATCATTCTGATGAAACGCTGATTCTCCTTCTCCTCAGATGCTGCCTGACCCTGCTGTGCTTTTCCAGCAACACACTCTCGACTCCGATCTCCAGCATCTGCAGACATCATTTTCTCCTTATTTCTTCGTCTCCTTTTTTCCAATGAAGACCAGAATCAGATAATGGCATCAGCAGCCCTCCAACACCAGCATCAATTCTTGTGTGAATTCAGACAGTGTCAACAAGTTATCCAGCATTTCACACATTTTAACAAAACCTCATCCTAATCTTGTTCTATTTCAACATACCTGAGATTACAGTACTCTGATCAGGGGTAATACGCAATGATTTTTCACTCTCCTGTGTTGGGGAATTGAAGATTAATGCCTCCAGCATCACTGACTGAGATCAGCTAACTTTTGTAGGTCAGGGATTAAACTTGAGTCCTTCCTGGGGCTTACTAATAAGCTATAATTATACAGTGCATTCAATTACAAAATAATCAGGTCACCTAAGTCATCTTCATTCTATTATTCTATTAACTACAGGAGAAAGGATGTATAATGGACAGATTTTCTTTAACAATCCATGTATTTATATTATCAGCAAAATAAGCAAGTCAGCACAAGAAAATCCCTTGTGAAACAAGGGAAATTTTGTTTCAAAATTGATAAATAAACTAAGTTTGCCTGGAGTCATTTGTCACTCAGTGTGATAATGGATTATTGCCAGGTAATGTTATTTGGAAACGTTAAGAAACTATCATTTGAAATGTCAGTTTGGTAAACATCCTTTTAAAAATATAAGTTCCTCCAGAGGCAGCAATGGTTTGAATTGATAGCACTTTTTCTTAATTGCTCATGTGTGTCTAAACGTGCACGATACCTTTTGATTTGATTAATTTATTGTGATGTGTATCTTCTTATTGAATACAGTGGAAAGTGTTGTATAGTTTCGCCACTCTCTGGCACCATCCTAAAACAAAGAAAAGAAAACCAAAACATAGAATTTAACGGCAAAAAAAAGTAAAGAAAGTGTCCAGTCTTGCAGTCCTTCTTGTTAAGTGTCATGAGCCATGAGCCTGGTGGCCAGGCACAAGTCCCCCTTCACCACACCACCACGGGTCCCTTCGCCATATCACCATGGGTCCCCTTCACCATACCACCACGGCTCCCCTTCACCATGCCACCACAGGTCCATTTCACCACACCACCATGGGTCCCCTTCATCATGCCACCACAGGTCCATTTCACCACACCACCATGGGTCCCCTTCACCATGTCACCATGGGTCCCCTTCATCATGCCACCACAGGTCCATTTCACCACACCACCATGGGTCCCCTTCACCATACCACCACGGCTCTCCTTCACCATGCCACCACAGGTCCCCTTCACCATACCACCATGTGTCCCCTTCGCCATACCACCACGTGTCCCCTTTGCCATACAACCACAGGTCCCCTTCATCGTGCCACCACGGGTCCCCTTCACCATGCCACCACGGCTCCCCTTTGCCATACCACCACAGGTCCCCTTCACCATACTACCACAGGTCCCCTTCACCATACCACCACGGGTCCCCTTCACCATACCACCACGTGTCCCCTTCACCATACCACCACGGGTCCCTTTCACCATACCACCACGTGTCCCCTTCACCATACCACCACGGGTCCCTTTCACCACGCCACCATGGCTCCCCTTTGCCATACCACCACGGCTCCCCTTCATCATACCACCACAGGTCCACTTCATCATGCCGCCATGGGTCCCCTTTATTATACCACCATGGGTCCCCTTCATTATACCACCACAGATCCCCTTCACCATACCACCACAGATCCCCTTCATACCACCCCGGATCCCCTTCATCATACCACTCTTCAGCACCATCTTATCTCACCGAAGTAACCGGCCCCATTTTGGTTACACACTTGATCACAAAACTGGAATTTTAAAAAACCCAGCAGAAATAAAGGTGACAAAGCAAAAAGGTAGCATCCAGATATTAAAGTCTTATCTCCTTGCAGCCATCCTGGCATGGCCACAGCCTGGAATCTTGGGAGGAGCTGAGTGCTTGCTGCTGCTGACACTGCCACCTCCGATCTGCTCCTGTCGCTGTCTCCCATTCTATAACTACCGGTGTCGCAACTGGCCCCTGGAAGATGTTCAGGCAGGGCCTTCTCGCAGCCTATATGTATATAAATCCCATAGCCCTTGTATTTCATTCACTGCACAACTCACCCTATCAACCTCCCCTTCCTGATTAACTCCTCCCCAGATTGCCTTCTCCCCAGATTAACTTCATGTCAGTCAGGAAACTCAAGCTGAGTGGGTACTTGTCCGATTCAGTCCTCACCGTCGAGTCTGGGTAACATCGGCAATCTTCCAATCTTTACTTCAACAGTAGCAGCTGACTCCAGGCTCCCTGGACCCTCCATTCCCACAACAAAGGTGGGGGTGGAGGGCAATGCATTTCAGAACATCATGGTACTCATGAATGGCTGGGGCAGGCTGGCTTAGAGGAAGGATTAGCGGACATGGACAGCAAGGCATCTTCAGGCTTTTTTTGTTGAATTGGCACAAGGATTAAGATTAGAGAACACTGAAGAGTACATGTGAAAGTCCTGAAGAGTGACAACATGCAACACTGTGGCATGGAGCAGCATCAAGGTCAGGGATGCAGAAGGTATCAGCAGCTTACACAACATACTCATTGAAGAGATTGGTGATGTGGGAAAATCAAAAGCAAACAGTAGTCATTGGAGCGAGAATGGACTCTGATCTGTTAATGGTACTGGCACAGCCAGTCCAGGGGCTGGGCCATTTTTAGCCCAGGAGGTTGGCCACAGTCAGTCAGATTGTTGATCCAATGCAAGTCAGGGATACACACTATTGCAGGGAGTAGTGTGGGGCAGATGCGTTATACAAGATTTGGGAGATGTGATTTCTGGAATCAGTCCATGGGGTCACCTAGCTCAAGTCTAGAGATTAGCCTTATCCTAATAGGACGCTGGCGAAAGGTTGCAGTGGAACAGATAATTATAAACATTTTGTTGGTATATCGAAGGGGACTGTGCAGTTGTTAAGGAGATGGGGATCAAGACAAATCATAGCCATTTTGGCCTCAACATGGGGAGAGTGCAGGGCCAACAAGGGCATAGAAACCTCGACAGCCATGGATTCCAGAGAAAAGAGGGCACATTAATGGTAAAGTGAAGGGGCACAACCAAAGAGGGGGAGGCTGAAGGGTTCTTGGTGCCAAAGGGCTCACTACAGAAAAAGAGACATGAGAAATGTGGTGGGTGAGGCAAATGGTGGGTCAGAGGCAGACTCTGACAGTCAAATAAACACATGTATTGATCTGAAATTCAACTGTGCTATGAGGTCAGAAACCACAACAAACTTTTTGCTAAGTGGGAGCAGTAAGTATTGTTTTGGATTGCAGCGCATATTCTGTCTGAGCGTTCTCATAGATCATAAATCGAACGGTCTACATCTGAGCAGGACTGGAACCAATGTCTGAGGGGGTGCTTTTGCTAACGCTGTTGGGGAGAATTAAAACTAATGTGGCGGGGATGTAAACCAAATGTGGGTAGTAAAGAGGTAGTAACTAAAGAACTAGATAATGAAGTCAGCATGACTAAGGGGAAGAGAGGCACGAAGCAGATGATGGATGCAAAAGGAGAGGTGGTCTGAGGTGCATTTGTTTTAATGCGAGAAGTATAGTAGATTAGGCAGATTAACTTAGAGCTTGGATTAGTGCCTGGGAATATGATATTATTGCTATTACTGAGACTTGGTTGATGGAAGGGCATGATTGGCAACTAAATATCCCAGGATATAGATGCTTCAGGCAGGATAGAGAGGGAGGTAAAAGGGGTGGAGGAGTTGCATTACTGGTCAAAGAGGATATTACAGCTGTTGCAGAAAGAGGGCACTATGGAGAACATGAGCAGTGAGGCAATATGGACAAAGCTCAGAAATAGGAAGAATATGGTAACAATGTTGGGGCTGTACTACAGGCCTCCCAAAAGTGAGCGTGAGATAGAGGTACAAATATGTAGGCAGATTATGGAAAGATGTAGGACAAACAGGGTGGTCGTGATGGGAGATATTAATTTTCCCAAGATTGACTGGGGTTCACTTAGTGATAGAGGTTCAGATGGAGCAAATATGTAAGGAGCATTATGTAAGTAGTCCAATCGGGAAGGGGCCAGACTGGATCTAGTGTTGATGTTTTAGTGGGGGATTACGTTGGGAATAGAGATCACAATTCTACAAGTTTCAGAATACTCATGGACAAAGGCAAGGGTGGCCCTAAAGGAAGACTGCTCAATTGGGAGAAGGCCAACTATACCAAAATTTGGCAGGAGCTGGGGAATGTGGAATTGGAAGCAGCTGTTTGAGAGTAAATCCACATTTGATGAGTGGGAGGCCTTTAAAGAGAGGTTAACTAAACTGCAGGAAAGACATGTTCCTGTGAAAATGAGGGGTAGAAATGGTAAGATGAGGGAACCATGGATGACAGGTGAAATTGTGGCACTAGCTAAGAGGAAAAAGAAAGCATACATAAGGTATAGGCAACTGAAGACAGACAAAGCTTTGAAAAAGTATTGGGAAAGTAGGACCAATCTGAAACGAGGAATTAAGAGGACGAAAAGGGCTCATGAAATATCTTTAGCAAACAGGTTAAGGAAAATACCAAAGCCTCTTATTTGTATATAAGGAGCAAGAGGGTAACTGGAGAAAGGATTGGCCCACTCAAGGACAAAGGAGGAAAGTTATGTGTGGAGTCAGAGAATATGGGTGAGATTCTTAATAAATACTTTGTGTCAGTATTCACCGAGGAGAGGGACGTGATGGATGTTGAGTTATGGATAGATATTTGATTACTCTGGGTCAAGTTGGCAGAAGGAGGGAGGAATTGTTAGGCATTCTAAAAGACATTAAGGTGGAAAAGTCCCCAGGTCCAGATGGGATCTATTCCAAGTTACTGAGGGAAGTGAGAGAGGAAATAGCTGAAGCCGTAACAGATATCTTTGCAGCATCTTTTAACACTGGTGAGTCTGATGTCAGTGGTAGGGAAGCTGCTGGAGAAGATACTAAGCGATTGGATCGATTTATATTTGGAAGGAAATGTGCTTATCAGTGATAGGCAACATGGTGTTGTGTAGGGAGGTCATATCCTACCAATTTAATAGAATTCATTGAGAAAGTGACAAAGTTGATTAATGTGGGGAGGGCTGTAGATGTCATATACATGGACTTTAGTAAGACATTTGGTAGGCTCTTGGAGAAAATGAAGTCGCGTGGGATTGAGGGTATACCAGCTAGATGGATAGAGAACTTGCGAGACAACAGGAGACAGAGAATAGTAGTGGAAGGGTGTTTCTCAAAATGGAAACCTGTGACCAGTGGTGTTCCACAGGGATCTGTGCTGGGACCACTGTTGTTTGTGATATATGTAAATGATCTGGAGGAAGGTGTAGGTGGTCTGATTAGCAAGTTTGCAGATGACACTAAGATTAGTGGAGTAGCAGATATTGAGGGGACGGTCAGAGAATGCAGCAGAATATGGATAGACTGGAGAGTTGGGTGGAGTAATGGCAGATGGATTTCAATCCAGACATATGAGAGATTTTGGAAGATCCAATTTTTCAGCGAACTCTACAGTAAATGGAAAAGCCCTGGGGAAACCTGATGTATCTGGGAGCAATCTGGGTGTTCAGGTCCATTGTTTCCTGAAGGTGGCAACACAGGTCGATAGATTGGTCAAGGAGGCATACGGCATGCTTTGCTTCATCGGGCCCGGTATTGAGTATAAGAGTTGGCAGGTCATGTTACAGTTGCATAAGACTTTGGTTCGGCCACATTTGGAATACTGCAAAGATTCTGGTCGCCCCATCGCCAGAAGGATGTGAATGCTTTGGAGAGGGTGCAGAGGGGGTTCACCAGGATATTGCCTGGTATGGAGGGCACTAGCTATGAGGAGAGCCGGCGCCGGAGACCCGGGTTCATTTCCCGCCTCAGGCAACTGACTGTGTGGAGTTTGCACGTTCTCCCCAGGGTGCAGAGGGGGTTCACCAGGATATTGCCTGGTATGGAGGGCACTAGCTATGAGGAGAGGGTGAGTAGATTAGGATTATTTTCATGAGAAAGATGGACATTGAAGGGGAGCCTGATTGAGGTGTACAAAATCCTGAGAGGTGTAGACAGGGTGGATAACAAGAATTTTTTTTCCCAGAGTGAGAAACTCAATTACTAGGGGTCACGAGTTCAAGGCAAGAGGGGAAAAGTTTAAGGGAAATATGCGTGGAAAGTTCTTTACACAGAGGGTGGTGGGTGCCTGGAACGTGTTGCCAGCTGAGGTGGTACAGGCAGGCACAATTGTGTCATTTAAGTTGTATCTAGACAGATACATGAGTGGGCAGGGAGCAGAGGACTACAAAACCTTGGAAAATAGGTGACAGGTTTAGATAGGGGATCTGAATTGGTGCAGGTTTAAAGGGCTGAAGGGCCTGTTCCTGTGCTGTAATTTTCTTTGTTCTATGAATATGAAGTGCCCACAGAATGGCTGAGGCTACTCTTGCTGGTGTTCCGCGTGTTGCTGCTTCTTCAAGGTGCCTGATGCAGAAGGAAGCAGAAGCGAAAGGTTGTGAAAGCTCAGGAAGTTACAGCAGCTGCCATTGGCTGGTACTCAACCCACAGAGGAAAGAGGACTAGGATACCATCAATGAATGAGACACAGAGTTCTGGTGCTGAGTCAAATCTGCAGAGTTCACTTGAGCAATCTTCAAATGTTCTGGGTGTACATTTGCTCACTGAGCTGGGAGGTTCGTTTTCTTCAAATGACTAAGATTTGACATCAAAAGATATTAAAGGTGCTCTTAGCCATGATGTCCCACTGATGCCACTTGCTGAATGAGTCCTGTGTGCCAATTCCATGCCAGTTTCCCTCAAGGTAGCAGCTGCCCTTATTTTCTTTGTCAGCATCTCATTTAATCCAATGGCCTGACCTCCTTATGCCAGGAGGATAATTGACTATGTTGTAGTGATCTCATCCAACAGTGTTTGCAAGGCAATGTTTATAAATTTGGGACCCATTTAGCCTTTCTCAAAACCAATGTGAGGAGCCACTGCCACAGATGGAGGGCAGGTCTTGGATTGCAGTGTCTCAAGTAGCAAATAGGTCACCATTTAATACAATGGCTGAGCCTCTGAACCGGGAAAATCCTTGGTTCATTCCCCATGCAGGACACTGAGCAACTGCGGAACATCTCATCTTCATGGAAAATGAGGTGGGAAATGTGCCACCCTGAGACAAAACTCTCCCAGGCCTGCGGCAGATATTCCACTATCAAACACACTTGAAACTATTCTTTAACTTCAAGTATGGCAATTCTCCCCTCTGCGCAAAATTGAGCCTCATTGACTCAAACTCATGAAGATTTATATATGCAATGTCCATCATTCTCACACTGTGGGCATTTCACCCCTGACATTCTGGTGCGTTGTCACATCGTCATCTTAGCAAATTAACATGTGCACCTCATTAAAAATAAAAACAAAACCCACACAAAATTCATATATTCTGGAACAGTGTCAAGTAAGCACAGATAAATAATCTGACAATCAAACTCTGTCTAACCTTCTCCAAAAGTCACGACAGTATTGGTGAAGTCAATTATAATCCACGACTTCAGTAACAGATGGAAAACAGATTTTCATCTCAGATCCTGAATTATAATAAATGATGACTTCCAGTCAGACATTCAACTGTGCAATTAAATGTGTCTGCAGTTCAGCACTTCACTGAACACAGTCAGCTCCCCTTCTCTTCCAAGTTTTGGTGAAAACATTTATTAGTGGTCTGGATGCCAACTGCCTGCTCTGTATATTTCTACTATGTGTGAATTAGCAAATACATTCCTTGTAAAAATTGTTTTTTTGATAAATATTACACTATACTTTATGTTACCGTTTGCAATGAAACATATTTGCGACGAAAGCAGGACCTATACAGCTATTAGATAAACTAGTTGGTCACTGACAATGGCAGCATTTGAAAGATACCAAAAACCAGAGTGAACTATTTCTGGAAGTACATATATAAATTGAAATAACTTCACAGAGGCAGGGTATCTTGTTACCAAGTCACCCTTTCTTTATTTGTGCATAGTACACATGCCAGCCAGCTAAGAGCCAGTCCCCTGAACTGAGGTGACTCTCAATCCCCTGTTAATTCTTTTTTACCCCCACACTACCGCCTAACTGTGGTAGTGCTTATTTTTCCCCAGCACCTATGGTGTGTGTGTGTAGGTGTGAGACACAGTGAGAGACACAAGGTGCACAAATCTTTATTCAAATTCCCACCATCAGGAAGATAGGAAAACACCCGAGTGGCCAGTGACAAGCACTGCCCTACACATCAAAGGGTAATGCTGTGTGATCAAAACAGTGAAGGGGAGGGTAGGGACTAAATCAAAATAGAGTTGGAGGGGGAAATACTACACTCCACTATTCCCCTGTTAATACTTTTTCTTTCTTCTTTTTTTCTCTTTTTTTTTCTTTTAAACCCCCACCCCACACTACCGCCTAACTGCGGTAGTGCTTATTTTATCCCCAGCACCCATGGTGTGTGTGTGCAGGTGTGAGACACAGTGAAAGACACAAAGTGCACGAATCTTTATTCAAATTCCACCACCAGGAAGATAGGAAAACACCCGGGTGGCCAGTGACAAACACTGCCCTTCACATCAAAGGGTAATGCTGTGTGATCAAAACAGTGAAGGGGAGGATAGGGATTAAATCAAAATAGAGTTGGAGGGGGAAATAATACACTCCAATACTCCCCTGTTAATTTTTTTTTCTCTTTTTTTTTAAACACCCGGGTGGCCAGTGACAAACACTGCCCTTCACATCAAAGGGCAGTGCTGTGTGATCAAAACAGTGAAGGGGAGGGTAGGGACTAAATCAAAATAGAGTTGGAGGGGACACTCTTGTTTATTTTTTTCTTTTTTTTTTCTTAGTGCTTATTTTTCCCCAGCACCCATGGTGTGTGTGTGCAGGTGTGAGACACAGTGAAAGACACAAAGTGCATGAATCTTTATTCAATTTCCACCACCAGGAAGATAGGAAAACACCCGGGTGGCCAGTGACAAACACTGCCCTTCACATCAAAGGGTAATGCTGTGTGATCAAAACAGTGAAGGGGAGGGTAGGGACTAAATCAAAATAGAGTTGGACAGGGAAATAATACACTCCACTATTCCCCTGTTATTTTTTTTTGTCTTTTTTTTTCTTTTTTTTGCAGGTGTGAGACACAAAGTGCACGAATCTTTATTCAAATTCCACCACCAGGAAGATAGGAAAACACCCGGGTGGCCAGTGACAAACACTGCCCTTCACATCAAAGGGCAGTGCTGTGTGATCAAAACAGTGAAGGGGAGGGTAGGGACTAAATCAAAATAGGGTTGGAGGGGGAAATAATACACTCCACTATTCCCCTGTTAATTTTTTTTTATGCACTCCACTCCCTGCGGCGCCCACACTCCTGTTTATATTTTTTTCTTTTCTTTCCTAAGTTCGGTAGTGCTTATTTTATCCCCAGCACCCATGGTGTGTGTGTGCAGGTGGGAGACATAGTGAAAGACACAAAGTGCACAAATCTTTATTCAAATTCTACCACCAGAAAGATAGGAAAACACCCGGGTGGCCAGTGACAAACACTGCCCTTCACATCAAGGGACAGTGCTGTGTGATCAAAACAGTGAAGGGGAGTGTAGGGACTAAATCAAAATAGAGTTGGAGGGGGAAATGATACACTCCACTATTCCCCTGTTAATTTTTTTTTATAGAATTGGAGGGAGAAATGATGCACTCCACTCCCTGCGGCGCCCACCTCTCCCTGAACAACTCCAGGGTGTTGGTCGACACTGCGTGCTCCTTCTCCAAGGACACCCGGGCTCTCACTCCTGTTTATATATTTATTTTTGGAGGGAATTCCTTGTTAATTTTTTTTTTCTTTTTTTTCTGTCTTTTTTTATTTTAACCCCCACACTACCACCTAATTGCGGTAGTGCTTATTTTATCCCCAGCACCCATGGTGTGTGTGTGTGTGCAGGTGTGAGACACAGTGAAAGACACAAAGTGCACGAATCTTTATTCAATTTCCACCACCAGGAAGATAGGAAAACACCCGGGTGGCCAGTGACAAACACTGCCCTTCACATCAAGGGACAGTGCTGTGTGATCAAAACAGTGAAGGGGAGGGTAGGGACTAAATCAAAATAGAGTTGGAGGGGGAAATAATAAACTCCACAATTCCCCTGTTAATTGTTCGCCTAGGTGGTCATGGGTCCCGGAGTCCCTCCCCCCAGCCTTTCCAGGAATACAAATGGCTGGGGGAAGACAGGGGGTCTCCTGGCTATATATTTTTTTTCTCCTGTTTATATATTTTTAAAAAATTTAACCCCCACACTACCACCTAACTGCGGTAGTGCTTATTTATCCCCAGCACTCATGGTGTGTGTGTGCAGGTGTGAGACGCAGTGGAAGACACAAAGTGCACAAATCTTTATTCAATTTCCACCACCAGGAAGATAGGAAAACACCCGGGTGGCCAGTGACAAACACTGCCCTTCATATCAAAGGGCAGTGCTGTGTGATCAAAACAGTGAAGGGGTGGGTAGGGACTAAATCAAAATAGAGTTGGAGGGAGAAATGATGCACTCCACTATTCCCCTGTTAATTTTTTTTTTGTTTTGTTTTTTTTTCCTGTTTATTTATTTATTTATTTATTTTATTTTTTTTTATTTTGTTTTATTTTATCCCCAGCACCCATGGTGTGTGTGTGCAGGTGTGAGACACAGTGGAAGACACAAAGTGCACGAATCCCCTATTTATATTATTTTATTTTAACCCCCACACTACCGCCGAAGTGCGGTAGTGCTTATTTTATCCCCAGCACCCATGGTGTGTGTGTGCAGGTGTGAGACACAGTGGAAGACACAAAGTGCACGAATCCCCTATTTATATTCTTTTTTTTTTTTTCCTTTCTTTTTTTTTGAAAGACACAAAGTGCACCAATCTTTATTCAATTTCCACCACCAGGAAGATAGGAAAACACCCGGGTGGCCAGTGACAAACACTGCCCTTCGCATCAAAGGGCAGTGCTGTGTGATCAAAACAGTGAAGGGGTGGGTAGGGACTAAATCAAAATAGAGTTGGAGGGAGAAATGATGCACTCCACTATTCCCCTGTTAATTTTTTTTTCTTTTTTTCTTTTTTTTTGCTGTAGGAGGCGGAGCAGCGGTGGCCTCCCCCAGGTTTTTTTTTTTTTCTCTTTTAAAAAATTTAACCCCCACACTACCGCCTAAGTGCGGTAGTGCTTATTTTATCCCCAGCACCCATGGTGTGTGTGTGTGCAGGTGTGAGACACAGTGAAAGACACAAAGTGCACCAATCTTTATTCAATTTCCACCACCAGGAAGATAGGAAAACACCCGGGTGGCCAGTGACAAACACTGCACTTCGCATCAAAGGGCAGTGCTGTGTGATCAAAACAGTGAAGGGGTGGGTAGGGACTAAATCAAAATAGAGTTGGAGGGAGAAATGATGCACTCCACTATTCCCCTGTTAATTTTTTTTTTATTTATTTATTTATTTATTTTTTTTCTTACCACCAGGAAGATAGGAAAACACCCGGGTGGCCAGTGACAAACACTGCCCTTCGCATCAAAGGGCAGTGCTGTGTGATCAAACCAGTGAAGGGGTGGGTAGGGACTAAATCAAAATAGAGTTGGAGGGAGAAATGATGCACTCCACTGTTCCCCTGTTAATTTTTTTTTCCCCCTAATTCCCTGTTTTTTTTTATTCCCCTGTTAATATTGGTCAGTCAGTGCTTCCTGATTGGCTCAGGTTATCAACTCCAATCAAGGATCTCATCGCCAACAAGATCCACCTGGTTCCAATCACTACATAAACAAACAGGCCCTAGCACTGGGAATGCTGGGCTAAGTACATCCACATTTCCTGACATCGGAAAGGAGAAAATTCCACCAAATGGCGAGTTTCCAACATTGGGGTTTTGGAAATCTGCCATTTGACTCTTCAGTTCGAGCCTCAATTGAGCTGTCTGCTTCACTGACAGATGATGAGAGCGGTAACTGCGATGTATGAACTTTTGGGCAACTTTGTGGCTTTGTGACTGGCTTCTTCTTTTAAAAAATCGGAACTGAAAGACAGTCACGGAAAGCTTTGAAGCTGCCTGAAGGTCAGTAGTAACAGTTCTGACTTAGCATAGCTTCAGTCTCTGACAATTGCTGAGAAGGAGAACTGACAGCAGGGCAGGGACTGGAGGAACACCAAGCAGGGGAAAGATGGAGTTGCCCCTCCAATCACAGATTCTGTCTTTCCCGTGCTTGCTGGGCTTCCGATCTCTGGTTTCCTTTCTCCAATACTTCTCCCATACTCCAAAGACAAAATTTATTATTGGAGAAGCAGCAAGAGAGGGAAAGAGAGAACCTGTGATTGGAGGAACTGGAATTGTTATATAAGACTGGTCACATTGCTACCATTTTGGAGACTTTCAGCTGCAATTTCATTTCTCCAGGTATTGAGGAGAAGAAATAGAAACTGAACAAGCATCCCTCGGTGCTCAGAGTGGATCAGGCTTGGGGAAGCGATTTAGTTTATGGTGTTGTTTTCGTTTGTGATGTGCTGGTGGAATCAATAAGAAAAATATTTAGGGCCTCTGACACTCATCCACTAGGCAGGCTTGATATGAACTGGCCTACTGGGAGCGTAATGTCACCCAAGTGCCTGAAGTTGGAAGAGGCTGCATTTGCCAGCTGCCCTGGTTGAGTGCCCACGGGACCCAAGTTCCTTTCCTGGCTGTGTGGATCCCTTGGTAGTGGTGCCAGCTGAGAAAGAGCCAAAACCACTCATTGACTGGGGTAGAGGCAGGCACTGGGGACGGAGTCTGGGCAAGGTGGAGTAAACCAGGCAGGGGAAGAGAGTCAACGAGAAAGAGAGTTTGAATGAGTGTGTCTGGAGGGGACAGAAGCAAAACGCTGAGTGAGTCGGGGCTGAATGGGGAGGGAGGGTTGGAGAGGTGAGTGGGAGGGTCAAGATGGATGGGAGGGTAGGAATAAGCAGAGGAATTAATAGGGAAAAAGGTCAGGAAAGAGGCAGGGCTGGCATGGGCTGCAATCTGAATGGGAGGCTGGTCATTAGTGAGTGAAGGAGAGATTGGGAAAGATGGCTTCTGAATGTCTGCAGATTGGATATGGAACGTGTGCGTGTTGTGAGCCAAGATGAACTGATTATGGTACGTGTTGGGAAATAAAGGGTTTCACAGAGCCTTCTATCACCATGAAATAAGGAGAGCCTGGTTGAAGCCTGTATGAGGATATAAAATGATAGCATTTTTTTATAAAGTACTTTAAAACAGGGCTCATCATATTTATAATTTCATATTGTGATCAAATGTGCAAGCTTTAGCAATCACATGCTGAATGCTACTATGCTGCTTTATTGTTCTTTTTGAGGCCATGTTAATTTTCAAATGTTATTGTTACATATGTTCATTCATGATTTGTGGGCCCAGTTTTTGTTGCTGATCTGTAGTTGCCTTTGAAAAGATGGTGGTGAGTTGAAAAGGGATCACATTGGGAAGTAGTTTGCAAAGCCTGACCATAATCCTTTGCTTCCCTGCATAGGACTGCATAATTCAGGAAAGTCATTTTCCTTTGTTAGTATGGACTTCATCCTGTTTTACTTGCATTAACTACACTAAAAGCTGACTTCGCTTTGTTGATTTTTTACAAATGCATTGGTCCAAAGATTTGACAGTAATAGAAGGCAAACAAAACCAAAAGCAAAGTTCCCACCCATTGGCTGTGAAGTATTTGTATCTCCTTGCAGATCATGAAAAATACTCCAATTATATCATATCTTGTCAAAAATAAAACAAATGTTTGACTATTAATTTTCAGATCTTTTTATTGATGTATTCATCTCTATATTTACTTAAAATTGCAGCCATTCTTATTCTTCATGCTAATTAAGAAAATATTTCAATATTTGTACATCTGCATAATTCTTATAAAGCTATAAACCAAGCAATGACATGAAAAAAAACATTATTTATTCTAGCCCTGCTGTATGATAATTGTGATGTTGTCCTATTGTCAGTACAGCTTTAAGAGATATACTCATCACTCTTTCATAGCTTGTGATCTGATGATTATAAAAGGTGTCATACTTCATCTTACCCTGGGATCATTTAAAGGATGACATGCTGTTGAAAACGTGCTGCTCTGTTGTACCTAATAGCTAGGTGTTAGCCTAGACAATCATGAAGCTGTGATTGTGATCTTTGTATGTAGTATTTAGCTGTAATAAATGTCTATTGGTTTCACCACGCCAAACTTGCCCAGATTCTAATGGAGATGGTATGACACAAGTATTGCCATATCAGCTTCAACATCCTGCTGGAGGTAAAAATTATATCATGGTTAGCAGTGGAGGCCATTTATATTACAAAAGAGACTCTGAGGTCTCAGTGATAGATATCTGGAAAACTGTTTGCTGCTCACCTGGATGATAGCTTTGACATCAGAGAATTTGGCTCAGCATTGGTTTCTGACAGACAGCTGTATAGATCTATAGATAACACATCGATCAATAAGGACAGAGAGCTTTTTTGTTCTAAAAGTGCCTTGGTTAAAAACAAAAATCAGAAGCTACAAATGTAATAAAAACCAAATACTACAGACTTGTATTGAAGAACAGTAACTTCTCTAAACCCCTCTCTTTTTGAAAAGAAACAAAAAGGACAGGCTGATTTTTTTTTTGTAAAAGTAGGCAGAAAAATAGTCCTGAAAGGACAGCTCCAGGTTTACCGTGGAAGAAAATACAATTGGATGATATAAAGATAGTGTTTTTGTTCATTAAAAGGCTTCCCTATGTGCAGGCCTTGGGTGGTTGTACTATTTTCTTTCTCCAAATTGGTATGAAAGAAAAGCAAGCAGACCACCATCACTAGGTAAAAACAATGACTGCAGATGCTGGAAACCAGATTCTGGATTAGTGGTACTGGAAAAGCACAGCAGTTCAGGCAGCATCTGAGGAGCAGGAAAATCAACATTTTGGGCAAAAGCCCTTCATCAGGAATACAGGCAGAGAGCCTGAAGGGTGGAGAGATAAATGAGAGGAGGGTGGGATAGGGAGAAAGTAGCATAGAGTACAATAGGTGAGTGGGGGTGGGGATGAAGGTGATAGGTCAGGGAGGAGAGGGTGGAGTGGATAGGTGGAAAAGAAGATAGGCAGGTAGGACAAGTCATGAGGACAGTGCTGAGCTGGAAGTTTGGAACTAGGGTGAGGTGGGGGAAGGGGAAATGAGGAAACTGTTGAAGTCCACATTGATGCCCTGGGGTTGAAGTGTTCTGAGGCGGAAGATAAGGCGTTCTTCCTCCAGGCGTCTGGTGGTGAGGGAGCGGCGGTGAAGGAGGTCCAGGACCTCCATATCCTCGGCAGAGTGGGAGGGGAGTTGAAATGTTGATTGATGCGGGTGTCCCGGAGATGTTCCCTAACGCCCTCTGCTAGGAGGCGTCCAGTCTCCCCAATGTAGAGGAGACCGCATCTGGAGCAACGGATACAATAAATGATATTGGTGGATGTGCAGGTAAAACTTTGATGGATGTGGAAGGCTTCTTTAGGGCCTTGGATGGAGGTGAGGGAGGAGGTGTGGGCGCAGGTTTTGCAATTCCTGCGGTGGCAGGGGAAGGTGCCCAGGATGGGAGGGTGGGTTGTAGGGGGGCGTGGACCTGACCAGCTGGCGCAAACACCACATACTGACAGAAACCTGCTATTACAAGTCTGCAATTCTTAAAGGAGCAGCAACAGAGAGAAAAACGTCAGAAGGAGAAGAGAAAAACAAATAAAAAGGAGAGAGAAGTAAAGCCAATAAAGGAAGTAAATCAACAGTGTAATGTATTTCTAAAAATGCATAAACACCTGCAAAGAGATACGGAAGGAAAACCTTAATTATGGAATGCACACCTCGTAATACATTACAATATTTCAAACAACTCCATACTGTTCTATTTTACACATCAAGTGACAGAATATCCTGAGAAATTAGTTCTAAATATTTTGTCTGCCATGACAAGGAGTGGTTTTGCAATCTTTCTACAGGCAATCAGAAAGTTACAGAAAATGTCTGGAAAGCACCAACGCAAGGGAAGAATTCACTTCAGGGTTAACAGACTCCAACTAATGGCAGCTGAAAATGTGCTGCTGGAAAAGCGCAGCAGGTCAGGCAGCATCCAAGGAACAGGAGAATCGACGTTTCGGGCATAAGCCCTTCTTCAGGAATGAGGAAAGTGTGTCCAGCAGGCTAAGATAAAAGGTAGGGAGGAGGGACTTGGGGGAGGGGCTTTGGAAATGCGATAGGTGGAAGGAGGCCAAGGTGAGGGTGATAGGCTGGAGTGGGGTGGGGGCGGAGAGGTCAGGAAGA
>NC_057734.1:33845617-33855163 GCF_004010195.1 Chiloscyllium plagiosum
TCTGGGACTGTCCAGGTGAATTTGAGGTCGGGGTGGAAGGTGTTGGTGAAGTGGATGAACTGTTCAACCTCCTCGTGGGAGCACGAGGCGGCGCCGATACAGTCATCGATGTAGCGGAGGAAAAGGTGGGGTGTGGTGCCAGTGTAGCTGCGGAAGATGGGCTGTTCCACATATCCTACGAAGAGGCAGGCATAGCTGGGGCCCATGCGGGTGCCCATGGCTACTCCTTTGGTTTGGAGGAAGTGGGAGGATTAGAAAGAGAAGTTGTTCAGGGTGAGGACCAGTTCAGTCAGTCGAAGGAGGGTTCCCCTCCCCCAAGTCCCTCCTCCCTACCTTTTATCTTAGCCTGCTGGACACACTTTCCTCATTCCTGAAGAAGGGCTTAGGCCCGAAACGTCGATTCTCCTGTTCCTTGGATGCTGCCTGACCTGCTGCGCTTTTCCAGCAACACATTTTCAGCTCTGATCTCCAGCATCTGCAGCCCTCACTTTCTCCAACTAATGGCATACAGGTAACAACTTCAAGACTCTATTGAGCAGTTTGTCAGGAAATGTCACAGAAAAAGTGTGTGACTTTGGAAGACGAAATGTGAAAAAGGCTCATTGAATTAGTCACTGGGTCACAGCAGTAAAAGCCTATTGGAAGGATCTTTGGACCAGACGTGTTACTTGAGCATGGACACACCAGTGGCAGGTAAACAATGATTACATGCTTTAGATGCACTCAACTGTAATCATCCCAGCTAATGGCAAGACTGGAAAATGAGATCTCAGATTGAAATCAGAGATAGATCATAACTCTTATTTTTGATGTTTGCTTAACATGATAGTTAGTCAAACATGGGCTGCCAATGTCTATTAAAAAAAATTGTTTATTGCACAAAAGAAAAAAAGAAACAAGTTATATAGATAAAACAGGTTAGAAATATTCACACACAGATCAACAAAAAGCATTTTCCCCAGAAATATCCAGTACAGATATTCAATCCCAGTGAAATAGCTCTCTTATCTCAACTCTTTGATTTGTTACTTAACAGACTTTTCCTAGTTTTGATTCTTAGATTTCTTTCCAGTTCTGAGAACCTGGATTCCTTTTTGGTTCTGACAGCCAGAAGGTTTCTACAAGCTCTCATAATTTTGAGATTCTCTAAACTAATAAATTACCATCTTGTGACCATCTTGCAGTATATAGTAGATGACCAGTTCCATCCATTAGCAGTGTCACACTACAGTGCCAAAAGCAAGCTTATCTTAGCTTACTGAAATGTTCAACCTGCTGTTACCAATGGTATAACACTGATAGAAATAGCAGCAAACGCAGACCTCAATGGAGTCAAAATTCATAAGATTAAAATTATATCAAATATGGTGGATCAGACTATGCCTGACATAATTACATCAGTCAATGGACTGCAAGACTATGTGAAATACAAGAATGTTGTTGTGTCAGGATGTTTATGTCTGACATTCTGAATACATTACTCAGTCGACACAAATTCCTCTTGATCGACATCTTGATGATCTAGACTATGAAGTTGCAGGTTGAAGGTTGATTTGTTACATTTTGGTCAGAACCAGTTTAGACAGTTGCAATCACAAAATGTGGAAGATGAATAACAAAAGAGTTGCAAAACACCAGGGATGGTCTATCAGTATTAAAGAAGCATCCGAGAATAATCTCAGGCTAGGTGGATTGGCCATGGCAAATGTGGGGTTACAGTGATAGGATGGGGAAGTGTAGACTGGATAGGATGCTCTTTGAAGGCTTGGTGCAGATCTGATGGGCTGAATGGCCTCTTTCTGCGCTGTCTATGATTCTATTTTATGATTTATTTTGACTATACAGAGATAAACTTGGTATATCATGCTAAGTACTGAACACACAAGATGGCTAGCAAGTAAATCTTTCTACTGGCCAAGAATGAATAGATATTCAATGACTTGTGAATTATGAGAGTTATGTCAAATGTAGTAAACCCACAGCGGAGGAGCCTTTACATCCTCTTTGGACAAAAGTGACAACAGACCCATTCCTAGTGCGCAGGGAATGATTACATCCTTTTGATGGATTTAATCCACCAAAACTTTCTATCGTTTGATGACTTACCATCATGTTGTGTTTGACTGGTAAATGCTGTTTCAGTTTATTCAGCGTCCCATATCAGATGATGTTTGACAACAGACTGTAGTAGCCTGGCAAAACATGTGTACCAAGTGGGGAGTGACCCCAATCATCCCATCACCCCACTATCCATACTCAAATTGTTTAGCAGAAAATATGATGTGTACAATCAAATAAATGGGCATTAGGTGTTAGGCAATAATGCAAGATTGGAGAAGCAGTGGAGAAGCGATTATCATCCCCACCACAACTTACGCTCAGAAAGCAGGTGCAAACCACCTTGCTGAGCAACAATTAACTCACTATCCTGTGATTCGGGACATTCCATTCAAAGACCATGGAGAATAAAAGAGATACACAGTGAAAATGCAAGTAGAGAACCACTAAAACTGTGAAGTGCACAGAGAAAAGCATTTGGATACCAACAAAGGTTTCTAGAATATACAACCAAGCCAGGACAAAGTCTTCACTGATCATGGTGCTACATTGCGAATGAGTAGACGTCAGCTCAGGCTAATGTACAATGCACTAATTATGCATGAAGAGAGTGATGAAGAACACTGTTGGAGTTGAACAGAATGTCACCCTTGTGGGACAATCTCAAACAAGAGGTCGTAGATATAGAATGAAAGGAGGTAGGTTCAAAACTGAGATCAGGAGAAACTACTTCTCTCAGACTGCTGTGAATTTGTGTCCTGAGTGTATTGGAGGCAGCATTAATCAACAGATTCAAGAAAGAAATAGATCTGTTTCTGATGAACAGCAGGAGAAAGGGCTATAAGGAGTCATAGAGTCACAGAGCATGAAAACAGACCCTTCGGTCCAAACCGTCCATGCCGGCCAGATATGCCAACCCAACCTAGTCCCACCTGCCAGCACCCTGCCCATATCCCTCCAAACCCTTCCTATTCATATACCCATCCAACTGCCTCTTAAATGTTGCAATTGTACCAGCCTCCACCACTTCCTCTGGCAGCACATTCCATACATGTACCACCCTCTGTGTGAAAAAGTTGCCCCATAGGTCTCATTTATATCTTTCCCCTCTCACCCTAAACCTATGCCCTCTAGTTCTGGACTCCCCGACCCCAGGGAAAAGACTTTGCCAATTTACCCTATCCATGCCTCTCATAATTTTGTAAATCTCTATAAGGTCACACCTCAACCTCCGACATTCCAGGGAAAACAGCCCCAGCCTGTTCAGTCTCTCCCTACAACTCAAATCCTCCAACCCTGGCAACATCCTTGTAAATCTTTTCTGAACCCTTTCAAGTTTCACAACATCTTTCCGATGTTTACTTTGATCAAGCAAAGGAGGTTGGATGACGGGGGAGTTTTCTCTGACCTTATTGTTGATATTTGAGGATGTTTTCAGAAATTATTGCAGTTGAAAAGATTTGGATTTCAAGATTCTCCTCATTCTGGACATAGAACATAGAACATAGACGAGTACAGCACAATACAGGCCCTTCGGCCCACGATGTCGTGCTGAGCATTTATCTGTGATCAACCTAACCTACACAGCCCTCAATTTACTGCCGTCCATGTTTGTCCACCAGTCGCTTAAATGTCCCTAATATCTCTGACTCTGCTACCACCATTGGCAGTGCATTCCGTGCACCCACCACTGTCTATATCTGACATTTCCCCTGTACCTTCCTCCAATCACCTTAAAATTATGACCCTCTGTGACAGCCATTTCTGCACTTGGGAAAAGTCTCTAGCTATCTACTTGACCTGTGCCTCTCATTATCTTGGACAGTGCACGAAGCCATCCTCCCACCACTGGTGAGCTTTCTGAAAACACTGAAGTGTTATTTCTACCTTTGAACACAACTTCTCTCATTCAACTCCGGAGCTGGGTGCAATAGCAGCTTTGAAAATTTATTTAAGGCACACATTCACAGGAAGCTGATTGCAGCTACTGAGGGGGATAATGAAGACAGTACTCTTCAATTTTGGAAGAGCTTTAACATTAAGAATGCTATTGATATCATTAAAAATCACACGACACCAGGTTATAGTCCAACAGGTTTAATCGGAAGCACACTAGCTTTCGGAGCGACGCTCCTTCACCAGGTGATTGTCTCCTAAGAGCTAAGAGCTCCTAAGATGAAGGAGCGTCGCTCCGAAAGCTAGTGTGCTTCCGATTAAACCTGTTGGACTATAACCTGGTGTTGTGTGACTTTTAACTTTGTACACCCCAGTCCAACACCGGCATCTCCAAATCATTGACATCATTGTGGGGGCCTGGGGTGATTTCAGTAAGGACTGCTTGCATGCAGTTTGGTGGAAGCTTCTCCCAGATTTTCTTCATGATTTTAAAGGTGTTAAACCGTCAGAGGAGCTTCCAGCAATTGAAGAACATTGTGTCGCTCTTGCACAGCAATATGGGCTTAAGGAAGTGAAACTGATCTACAACAACTTGTTGCTGTGGGGGAAATTGAAGCTCGAGATGAAGATGATGAAGTTCAGGATGCACCACCAGGAGAACTTTCCACTTGTCTTTTGTCTTCTATCCTGAGGGAAGCTGAGAAGTAGTTGCAGCTCTTAGGAGACAATGACTATAATGCAGAATGCATCAGGATAGCAGTTCATGGCATAAAATCTTATCTGGCACCTAATGAACAGCTTCTTCATAAAATAAGAAAGATGGCAAAGCAGTAAAAACTCGATGCCTTTCTTAAGCCACCCCCCAAAACAGTCTGTGGGGCAATGAACCACAGCCATCCACTTCTTGACTAAATATTTTCTTTCATCGTAACTCTGCACCCAGAACTGCACCTGAAAGTAATGAAGATGCTGATGATGACCCTCAACCCCTGTCTTAGTACAGTACTGTAATGCAGCAAATTCAGAAACACCTTAAAGTGTTAAATTTATTGCATTACTTCATTAAGATACATAATGTTAACATTTAAGTAGTTTGTGCTATCGTTTATGTTAGGCTAACTACTATTTGTATTTACTGATATTTTTGATGGTTCACCACAATCCTGTTTTTCCCATAGGCCCCATTATTTCTATGGCACAATTTTCTATAACATGAGGTTGCACGAGAATGCATCTATCTTGTTACAGCAGAACCGACTGTACAGCCATCTCCACTATGCTGCCTCTTCTCTTCTGTCCAAAGACTCAAAAGATCACAAAGCCCTCCACGGCGTTACAGCTGCTGCAGCCTTTGCTTTTAGCTATGAACATTTTGCACTTTGTTCCCAGCATGGCTCAGCTCAGGTGCTCCACTCCCCATGGTCAGCAAGCTGCCCAGGCTTTTTATTAGGCAGAATTCAAAGCCTGATATGGTACCCTCTTCCTTTCTCCACTAGTCTAAAACATTAACATCTTATAAAACCCTGCATTTTACAACCCATGGATCTGGAAATGAAGACAAGAATTTTATTTTTAAACCTTGTAAAGGGGACAATGAGACTAGGAAATTAGTTATGAAAAAGATTTTGAATGATCATTCGGTGGATCTCAGTGGAAAGAAGGTTTGAAGAAGAGAAAAATCAGCGACCATTTCATTATGAGTCTGTTTCAAGGATGTAGACCAGCTTATGCCTGCATGATTTATAATTTTGGATTGTTTTTGTGACTTGACATTAAAATTGGCACAACATGGGCCATTTAATTTTCAAAATTACTTCTTACAAAGCCATCGTGAATGGTTCTCAGTCACTGGAGAGGCATAAACTCCTATGCTGTCCTGCACGGAGATCTTGCTACCAACACAGCCACAGTCATATATTTCACACTTATTTGTCTTGTATCATTCTCACACATCCACTGTAACCTTCTCCAGCTGTTCTGTGCCATTCATCTCCTCCGAGGTGAACCCCTCTTTGTACTGCTCTTCACCTCGCCCTCTAGGAGACACCTCTGTTGCTTTACAGTTTTGGTCAATCTTTTTACATTTTTTGCTCTTTTAATTTCAAACACCTTTTCATTTGTCCTATTTCTGTATGTAGCATTTTAAGCACCCGTATTAGCCAAGCTTTGGCATTTCAAAGGCCACAGATTTTTACACTTATTTTCAAAGTTTTGGAGTTATATAGAAAATGGATAGAATGTGATATGTTAGTTCTTGTTTAACCTTGTTACAATCTTTGTTATTAACATTTTTTTCATCTTCATGAAATTACTTCTAACCATCTCTGTCATTCTTCTGACTTGAGCATCATAACTACAGTCTTCTGTTATCATTTATCCTCTCGAGATGAGCTTATCTGTTTGTTCTTGTGTGATCCTATCCACTTCAATCTTCATTCTAATTTCTTCTAATGGTCCTCCTTAGGCTGCCATTGTTGATAGATACGCAGTAGTGTTTAATGCTTCTAAGATGGAGACTTGGCTGAGGCGTGACCTTATAGAGGTTACAAAATCATGAGGAGCATGGATTGGATAATTAGACAAGGTCTTTTCCCTGGGACAGGGGAGTCCAGAACTAGAGGGTATAAGTCTAAGGTGAGAGGGGAAAGACTTAAAAGGGACCCAAGGAGCAAGTTTTTCACACAGATGGTGGTACGTGTATGGAATGAGCTGCCAGAGGAAGTGGTACAATTGCAACATTTAAAAGGCATCTGGATGGGTATCTGAATAGGAAGGGTCTTGAGGGATATGGGCCAAGTGCTGACAAATGGAACTAGATTCATTTAGTATATCTGGTCGGCATGAATGGGTTGAACTGAAGGGTCTGTTTCTGTGCTGTACATCTGTATGACTCGAAGACTATGACATCATTTTCAAAAATACTGGCACTTTCGTTTGGAACAATATATTAAGTTTTACTGCTAAATGCATTATGGTGTGGTTAGGTACAAAATGCATTCAGACTTACAGGATATTCAGGATGCTATCAGGATAGCACAGGAGCAGGCCCTTTGGCACACAAAGCCTACATTGATTCCTACTACTTACTTAGACCCACTGCTTATTGTCCATACATAGTTTTCCTTCTATTTGCTTCCCTTTCATGTGTCAATCAAGGTATGCCTTAGACATTGCTAATGCGCCTGCTTCCACTGGCAGTGCATTCCAGGCACCCACCACCTGGGTGAAACATTTTCCCTGCGCTTCTGCCCTAAACTTTCCCCCTCTCACCTTGCACATGTGCCATCTTGTAGTTGACCTTTCCACCCTGGGAAAAAGCCTCTGACTATCCAGCCTATCTATGTCTCACATAATTTTGTAGACCTCCATCAGGTCGCCCCTCAGCCTCTGCATTTCCAGCGAAAACAATCCGAGTTTTATCCAACCTCTCCTCATAAGTAAAGCCCTCCAGATCAGGCTACGTCCTGGTAAACCTTCTCTGCATCTTCTCCAAAGCATTCACATCCTCCTGATAGTGTGGCAGCCAGAACTGTATGCTTAACTAAAATTTCATACAGCTGTAAAGTAACTTGCCAACTTTTATATTCAATGCTCTGTCCAATGAATGTGTGCTGTATGCCTTCTTGACTACCTTATCCATCTGTGTTGCTAGTTGCAGGGATCTGTGGACCTGTATGCTCAGATCCCTCTGTATGTCAATGCTCCTAAAGGTTCTGCCATCTATTGCATAATTCACACCTGAATTTGATCTTCCAAAATGCATCACCTCACATTTGTCCAGATTAAGCTCCATCTGCCATTTCTCTGTCCAAATCTGCAACCTATCAATATTCCGCTGTATCCTTTGACAATCCTCTTCACTATATGTATCTCCATAAATTTTGGTGTCATCTGCAAACTTACTAATCAGACCACCTACATTTTCCTCCAGATCTTTGATAAATATTATAAATGACAAAGGTCCCAGCACTGATCCCTGCAGAACATGACTAACCACTGATCTCAATCCTGAAAAATACCCTTCCACCACTACTCTGTATTCTATGACCAAGCAGTTTTGTATCCATTTAACATGAGAAACAATCTGGTTAAGAGGAAAGACTAGAAGTAAGAAATCTGAAGCAAAAAAGGGTACTCTATCCAAAAATTTGTAAACAACTCTTGCTAGTCACAGAATCTTTCATTTGACTTGTAGCTCCTGAGAGGTGTGAATAACCACAGATGATGCAGAAGGTCTCAGCGTTCTGCTTCCCTGGTTATTTGAATATAGATTAGATTAGATTCCACAGTGTGGAAACAGGCCCCTTGGCCCAACCAGTCCACACCGACCCTCCGAAGAGCAACCCACCCAGACCCACCTCCCTCTGACCAATGCATCTGGTACTATGGGCAATTTAGCATGACCATTTCACCTGACCTGCACACCTTTGGATTGTGAGGAAACCGGAGCACCCGGAGGAAACCCATGCAGACACGGGGAGAATGTGCAAACTCCACACAGACAGTTAACACGACAAAGGCTGGAATCGAACCTGGGACTCTGATGCTGTGAGGCAGCAGTGATAACCACTGAGCCACCGAACATGAAGGAAGCCATGAGATTTCTTCTTGATGTCAACCAAGCAAAAAACTCTGCACTATCTTACGACAGTATTCAACTTTGACCCATATTCAACAAATGAAATTCATTGGGCTTGACATACTGAAGCCATCATGCTTCATCACATAATTATCTAAACACTCATTTGCAAACGCTTATGAAACTTTTCCGGTATGCCTTTGGTATCCTTTCAATATGACAATGTTGATGTTTCACTCGAATAAGTTCTGGATGATGCTTCTTGGCCAGATATATAAGTAGGCAACAATACAACAAAAGACAAAGGATTCCAGCATACTTTGGAATTTTTGTTTGTTTCATCTCTTCAGAAAGGAAATTGCGATCGAGTTGATTTGAAACGAAATATTTTGAAACAGACTGAATTCACACAGTTTTAAAAATAAAGTGCTTTGGGCTGAAATGTTTTCTTAAACGAACAGAATTATTTTTAAGACTGAAAAATATGTAAGTCTGTGAGCACAGAACTCCATCGTACCCGACGACATGAGGATGCATACTATAATAGAATGTAACAATTCCAATTCCGTATTGTAAAGGGAGATGTGATTGAAGGCATTGAATTGGAGTAGGCAAGCTATTCATAACTCACAGCTCATTTGCAACTGATACAGAGAAGATTTCATAAGTTCCAGGCCATTAAGCAGAATGACCAGTGACAATAAGCAATTAGTGTCTATTTTTTTCTATTTAACCTGTTGACAGATGTTAGTACTGAATTCTGAAACAGGTGGGACTTGAATATAGCCTTCCTGGCTCATTTACTAACACCTTCCACCCAGACCTCAAGTTTACCTGGACCGTCTCAGATTTACTAACACCTTCCACCTCGACCTCAAATTTACCTGGACCGTCTCAGACTCCTCCCTCCCCTTCCTAGACCTCTTCATTTCTATCTCGGGTGACCGAATCAACACGGACATTTACTATAAACCGACCGACTCCCACAGCTACCTAGACTACACCTCCTCCCA
>NC_057734.1:33855918-33860876 GCF_004010195.1 Chiloscyllium plagiosum
ACCTCCTTCCAACTATCGCATTTCCAACGCCCCTCCCCCAAGTCCCTCCTCCCTACCTTTTATCTTAGCCTGCTTGGCACACTTTCCTCATTTCTGAAGAAGGGCTCATGCCCGAAACGTCGATTCTCCTGCTCCTTGGATGCTGCCTGACCTGCCGCGCTTTTCCAGCAACACATTTTCAGCTTCCTGGCTCACTGGTAGGGATGCTACCATCACACTACAAGAGCCCCTTCAAGTTCATACTCTTTGTAGTGAGGATGTTAATATTCAGCTGAGCACACTTTCTGGTATGTGTGGAGAATATTCTGATGAGAGAGGAGCTCGTTCCTCAAGTTGACAAATATACTAGTGAATCCTTTCATGGCATTAAAAAACCAGCATTAGTCCAAATCTTCAAGTGACGGAAGTTGTACTGAAATAATAAGAACAAATCCTGGAGAAAAAAAATAATGGAGGAAGCTACATCTGTGGGGAGAGAAAATGAATTAATGCTTCGAGAGCAATATGGCTCCTGCTAAGAACAAATTCTGAAAAAGAGTCATTAAAGAAAGAAAAGCTTAAGATCTGAAACAGAAAAACAGCAATTGCTGGAGAAACTCAGCAGGTCTGACAGCATTTCAAGTCTGGAGATCCTTCATCCTCCGATGAAGGGTCACTGGACTTGAAATGTTGACTGTCTTTTCTCTCTACTGATGCTATCAGACATGCTGAGCTTCTCCAGCAATTGTTAGTTTTGTTGCTGAAGAAGAGCCATACTGGACTTAAAACATTCATTCTGTTTGTCTTTCCCCAGATGCTGCTGGACCTGCTGAATTTCTTCAGCATTTTGTGAAGTACTTTTTATGCCAATTAAAATCAGTTAACCTTGCATGGACCAGTTGTAGCCTGGGCCTTTGTTGCTTTCTGTGTCTTAGTATTATCACATATTCAAATATAGTCCCATTGATCATTGACAGCTAGTTTCTGCCACTCCTGCTCCATCTGCCTGCGTTTCAAGCATTTCCAACTTTAAATGTGATTCTACTATTGGAAATTATTTTAATCCAGGCTGTGCGAAGATTTATACCAAAACCAATTGGATCATCACCCAAGGGTCACAGTGAGACGTATTTGCATGTGCTGGAAGCTACATACATTAACATTCAGGAACCTGTTTTATGTAAGCAAAAATAATTGGACATTTCTTGTACCTTTTTTCAAAAAAAATATTATGCAGACATTCAAACATTGTTGCATCCCCATAGCAAAGTCCTGATCTATCAGAATCGACCTTTCTGGTCTGCAAATTAAGATTAAAAACCAAAGAACTCTGGCTGCTGGAAATCAGAAACAAAATCAGAAAACCACAACAGGTCAGATAACATCTGTGGAGAGAAAGCAGAGTTAACATTTTGGGTCCAGTGACCCTTCTTCAAGACTGTTCTAGCTTATCATTTTAAATCATACGACCTAAATATATATTACTTTTGTAATCATAAACTTTCCCTGTGTTTGGACGTGTATCTGTGAGTGTGGGTGTCATTACATACATTCGAATCTTCAGCAAAAATTACTTCTTGGATTAACGAAAAATATATCATTTATCTGTTCCTGACAGTTACAACACCCAGCAGTTAAAACAAATTTCTAATTCTTCAGTCAGGAAGTGAAAAGAAAAGCCTTGTCCATAACAAATCTCAAAAACCAGGATGAATTCACAGTCTGTGCTTCAGTTAGATTCTGTGCAATCAACTGCACCAGTCTGACCATTGACAGAGTGCCCTTTGGACCAGGGAGGGAAATGGTCAGGGTTTCTGCTGGGAGTAGGTGCACATAGACATTGGGTGAAAGCAGTCCCCAGTGTCAATGCCACATCAACACCTTGTATCAAAACTTACAAAAGAACAATCACTTTTCGAACGTACTGGAGTTTGGCCAATTGTCATGAAGTGGTAACTATGGCAACACTCTCAGGAGAATAGGAGAAAAGAGAACATTGGCAGAGGTATTTTTTTTTCTCTCTCTCTCTCTCTGAAAAATAGCAAATTGTCGAAGCCGGTATTCAAGACATAGTAAATCATGCATTTGAAATTAATGGCCTAAAAACTGTCTTAAAATAGTACTGGTCGAAATTACATGTTGCTGCATTACCCAGAGGAAATTAAGTTCACTAAAATGGTGTGCTTTTAAATTAGGTTTTGCATGACTCATCCAGTTAGATTATTTTGTGTGGCAATCCAATGTAGCTGAATGGTTACCATGAGTTGCTTTGACCTGTACCTTAAAGTGAGAACATAGCATTTTTTGTGAATTGGTAGACATAAAGTGAGTTTAGCATATAATGTTGTTTATTTGTGTCGCTGAACCTTCCAAATCAGAAAGGTATCTGAGTGGTGCAGATTAGTATATCTGATTGGAAAGTAGATTTGTCTTCAAGGCCGTTAGTATGGTAGAGGAAGAGCTGACACTAAACCATTGCTGCAGCACCACATCATCATCCAGATTTGGCAGGTTTTCTGAATGATGCCCGCTGTATCACAAATCGCACACCACAGGAAATAATATCATTACATTATAAAGTGGTTTCAGTATCATTCAAGGGTAAGGGAGAGCTCGAGCGCCACAAATGCAAGAGGCAGAGAGTGAGAAAGGAGAAAGCTCTCTTCACTCAAAGGTGAGTGCCCCCACAAAGTCACACTGACACATCCGAGTGGTTATTACCCCTGTACTCCGTATCCATGAGATTCTTCATCATTGCCAACACTGCTTGCCTGCTGTTGTCAGGCCACATGATAAATTGAAATGTGAAATGTTGTGGCCGCTCGAAATCTAAATAAAACAGGAAATGTTAGAAATAGCCAGCAAGTCTTGTGAGCACATTTTGGCCCCCTATCTAAGCAAGGATGTACCGGCATTGGACGGGACCCAGGGGAAATTTACGAGAATGGTCCTGGGGGATGAAGGGCTTGTCATATGAAGAATGGTTGAGGAGTTTTGAAGGACAAGGGTGTTCTGACTGAAGGTTACAAAGTACTGAAAGGCCTGGATAGAGCAGATGTAGAGAAAATATTTCCACTCAAGGAGAGATTAGGACCTGACGGCAGAGCCTGAGAGTGAAGGGATGACCATTTAAAGCTGAGATGAGGAGGAATTTCTTCAGCCGGCCAGGGGGGGTGGGTCTGTGAAACTCATTACCATAGGGGACTGTGGAGGCCAACTCATTGAGTGTCTCTAAGACAGAGATAGAAAGTGTTTTTGATTAATAAGGGGATCAAGGGTGACAGGGAGAAAGCAAAAGAATGGGGTTGAGAAACATATCAGCCATGATTGAATGGTGGAGCAGACTCGATAGGCCGAATGGACTAATTCCGCTATGGAATCTTATGGTCTTGTAGTCTAAGTGAGGCAGCCAATGCAGAGAGAGTATAAGGTTTCTGGTAAATTGAATTTCTTCAGGACAGCAAAAGCTAGAGGTGCAACAGGTTTTAAGCAAGTATAGAAGCAGGGATTGGAGGGAGAAGGATGCATGAAATGGAGGTAGTGCACTACAGGACAGAATAAATGGAAAAAGGACATTAGAGTAATTCACTTGAGGATATGTTCAGCTTAATTTGGAGTTGTGTAGAAGGCTGAATGGAGAGTGGACAGAATAGATTTGGGATAAAGAACAAAATGGCAGGCAACCAGCAGCTTGTGAATTGAAGGGAGGTATTCCTTAAAGCGGTTGCTGCATTTGACATCCCCAGTGTGAACAGAGCGAGAAACTCAGGAAAACAAACCAGATAATCGACCCTTTGAATATTTATCCAATCAATGAGATCATGGCTAATATTCCACTAAACTCCGCGTACTTGCTTTTGCCTCATAATTGCCAACAAAGAAAAAGCTAGTAAGGTCTGATATAAAATTGTCAATGGATCTGCATTTGTGTAAGAGACCTCCAAACTTCTATCACTAATCAACCGAAGAAATGTTTTTTTAATTTCACTCCAATAGATAAGCGCTAATGTGTTGATTATGTCTGCTAAACTAGTGGAAATGTCTTTCTAACTCCACCCATCCGATCTATTTACTTTAATAACACAAAAAAAAAAATCACTTCTGTCTCATCTAAATTCCAGGGAACTGAATTCTTATTTGTGTAGTTTCTCCTTTTAACTTAACTGTTGTAGTCAAGACATGAGTGGGGAAGATGGCAGCTATTTTAACAAGGCACTTGGAGGAGATTGATTGGGCTGTATTCAGGCAGCAGGTCAAAGTTGAGTTCTCAGAAACCTTTCATTGAGTCAGGATTCCCAATCTTCATCATTGAGAATCTGTTTTGCATTCATTATCATATCATGAACAGGTATTCCCACACCCGCTTGTTGGATTTACTTTCATGGGAACAAGCTTGTTATCCAAAAATGGGAAATCTCTGTGTTCACAAACCTGACTTTATTGATTGGCCATGTATCTGGTGTGGTCAATAGCTTTTACCAACCTCCAGTGATTACAAACTTCTTTGTTAATTTGATTCCTTTATAAAAAAGCCACTTCTTTGTGTAAAATTTTAACTGTGTTGGGTGAGGCCTCTCCATGCTATCAGCTCATATTAAGTCTCAGTCAAATGCAGTCTGCCTTGCTACATTAGAAGTGAAGCTTCACTGGGACCACAAGCTTGTCCAAGTGAACCTGTAAATCTGACTGGGGCAAATAAGAGGCTGAACTCAAAAGGGTCCCAACTCAAAAGCTTTTTTTTGTGATTATGTCCTTGTCTCATACAAGCCTTTGGTAAAAAAGCTTCTAGGCGAAAGTGAGGACTGCAGATGCTGAAGATCAGAGCTGAAAATGTGTTGCTGGAAAAGCGCAGCAGGTCAGGCAGCATCCAAGGAGCAGGAGAATCGACGTTTCGGGCATGAGCCCTTCTTCAGGAATGAGGAAAGTGTGCCAAGCAGGCTAAGATAAAAGGTAGGGAGGAGGGACTTGGGGGAGGGGCG
>NC_057734.1:33861678-33868601 GCF_004010195.1 Chiloscyllium plagiosum
GAATGTTTCAGAGAACACCTCTGGGACACCCGGACCAACCAACCCAACCACCCCGTGGCTCAACACTTCAACTCCCCCTCCCACTCCACCAAGGACATGCAGGTCCTTGGACTCCTCCATCACCAGGCCATGGCAACATGACGGCTGGAGGAAGAGCGCCTCATCTTCCGCCTCGCAACCCTCCAACCACAAAGGGTGAACTCAGATCTCTCCAGTTTCCTCATTTCCCCTCCCTCCACCTTGTCTCAGTCCCAACCCTCGAACTCAGCACCACCTTCCTAACCTGCAATCTTCTTCCTGACTTCTCCGCCCCCACCCCCACTCCGGCCTATCACCCTCACCTTAACCTGCTTCCATCTATCGCATTTCCAATGCCTCTCCCCCAAGTCCCTCCTCCCTACCATTTATCTTAGCTCTTGGTGAAAAGGTGTCAGGTTTTGCTTATTCCATGCTTCAAGTACAAACCCTAATGGATGTGTGCAAGACAATACCACTGTGGTTCCAGTAGTACAGCCTTGGTAGCTGTAATGAATAACAGGCATTAATTGCAGGTAAGGCACTGAAGATGAGGTATGCCATTCGTGTGTGACAGCCCTGGGCACTAGTAAGCTTACACTGGTATCTCACGCATTCTAGAGCATTGAGTAGACAGTGATATACACTCTGATAGTGTGAAGTGGATCATTCATCCTTTTGGTGCCCAGGAGCCAATTTCCTTTAAGCCACCCATGGACACTGACTGCATCTGATCAAGTGGCCTTCACCAGTTAGAATGGCCTTCTGTTACCAAACCGAGGGAAAAGTCAGGCCCAAGTAACTCACCTCCTGGTTTCCAATCCGGCTTTGTAAAGAACACAGCAAGTAGGACCTACACACCTTATCCATTGGCTATGTCACCTTCTACACCAAGGCATTAACATTCAGAGCCATGGTGATGTTGACAGCCATTAGCCAGGATGTAAATGACCTTCCATGAGCTGCTGTTGGTGCTGTTCTGTTAAAACGGAGCCTCCTCCCAAATTGCCATTTGGTAAGCTGCAGCTTCGAATTTCTGGGCGTTCAAACACATGTGAAGCAAATAATTAAGTGATTTGATACTCAGGAAAAATGAATTATTAAAGTTAGGGCTAATACTTTGATCTTATATTCTAACAAATGCAATAAAGAACAGACAATTGTGGAGTAAAGTAGTTCAGAGGATTTAAAGGCAGTATTGTCAGGTATATACAGTATGGAAATAAACACTTCAGTCCAACTTGTCCATGCTGACCAGATATTCTAAATTAATTTAGTCCCATTTACTAGCATTTGGCACATATCCCTCCAAACCCTTCCTATTCATATGCCCATTCAGATGCCTTTTAAATGTTGTAATTGCACCAGCCTCCACCACTTCCTCTGGCAGCTCATTCCATACACGTACCACCCCCTGTGTGAAGAGATTGTCCCTTAGGTCCCTTTTAAATCTTTCCCCTCTCACCCTAAACCTATGCCCTCCAGTCTTAGACTCCCCTACTCCGGGGAAAAGACCTTGACCTGTCAATGCCTCTCATGGTTTTATAAGGTTCTATAATCCTCGGCCTCCGATGGTCCAGGGGAAAAAAAAGCCCCAGCCTCTCCCTATAGCTTAAACCCTCCAATCCTGGCAAAAATCCTTGTAAATTTTTTCTAAACCCTTTCAAGTTTCACAACATCTTTCTTATAGCAGGGAGACCAGAATTGCATGCAATATTCCTAAAGTGGCCCAACCAATTTACTCGTTGGGGCGATTGGTCTGACTGCCAACTAGGGTGGTGTTGGCAAATACGCCATGACTATTTCCAGTCCTGACCACAGGCTTCCCAGGGTGCACTAGAGAGTAATTCCTTCCGGACTTTCTCCTGATTGCCGGTAGTGGAAGGTGGGAGTGGAAAAAAGTCAGAGAGTCAAGAGCACAACAAGCTCTGTACTCCACACTTAATGATATCTCTCCCTACCCCACCATCCTGCCCAGACCTTGGATGGGCTGGATGGGGTGAAAGGGTGAAATTTCACCCTAAGTGTTTGTGACTATTATTGCACCGCATTTCTCCACCCAAGCGCTGCCAAGTCCATAACTTTGCCAATTAGCTCCAAGTTGATCGCATTAATACCTATGCAGTTAAATGCATCACTTAAGCCTCAACATTTGTAGAAATGTCTTCTTCTGTCCATTCTCTCAGCCATGTGAAATCTCACACTCTCAGAGCTCAACTGGTTTTGTATGGGAGCTCTTGTAGTACAATGTATCAATGTCCAGGAAATGGCAACTCAGCAGGAATAATCTTACCCATATGAGAGTTTGTGGTGAATGATAAAACAGACCTAACCACATTTGACCAAATCTTATCATTTATTTTATAAATAATTCTGAGATGTGGGCATTGCTGTAATATTTATTGCCCACCTCTGCTGACACACTGAGTGGCTTCAGAGGGTAGTAGGACTATTGATATGGAAGTGGAATTATATACAGCCCACACCAGGTAAGAGCAACAGAATTCCTTCTCTTAAGAGAATTCAAGAGCAAATAATATCTTCATGGGTGACTAGTCTCATTTACAAAGCCAGATTTTTGATTCTAAATTTTCTTATTGTTAAACTGAATTTAATTTCTCAAATCACCAGTGGGATCATGTTTTCTGAATTATTAGTGTAGACCTCTCGATTATTATAATAGTAATACAATGACCACACTAACCTACCTGAAGCACGAATAGCTGTTTTGGGAAATGGAAAACGTTGTGTTTTGGTGCTCAGGTTAGATCTGAAAAGCATTGTTGAAACAGTGCAGTTTCTGACTCCTAACTTCCTTCCCCTGACCTGAAATTACCTTATACTGACAACAAGTCACTAACACAAAAAGAAAATTCATTCTCTGGAACTATACCAGAAAAGAAATCCGAGGCAAAAGGATTTCCTTTTTTTTTATGGCCTTAAGTGATAAAGGAAACTGACTGTCTAGCCACAAGTGACATTGTGCTCATATGATTTCCTTCTTTGTTATCTATCACAAAGCTACAAACTAACTGGTTGACAGAAAGATCCATGACAGTAAATGTCTACAAAATTAGCAATATTGTATGACCAAGAACAAGGAGGCTTTTCTGGTAGCTTGGACAGCAAGGTGGCAGTGATGGGAAATCAATGTAAAGCTGACAGAGTGACTGCAATTTGATCTATCCAACAGGCTTGTATTCTTTGAGTTAAGTTAACCAAACTTTTCAGAACAATAGAAACTGTGTAACTTAAAATAAAGCAAAAAAAGTCATTGGAAAACAAAATATTTACCACGGAACAATTGCTTTCTTAAAATTGCTAGAAGTAACGCACAAACATCTGTCCAGCCTTTGCTCAGCATTTCATTTGATTGAAACTGTTGTGGGTTCCTTCCCCCCACGAGGATGAAGGGCTCAGTTAATCAGCTTGGAAAGAGGATGGAGCTCGACCCCAGATTACATGCAAAACTTCTGACCTCCGAAGGAAACATGAATGCAACAAAAAGAACTGTAATTTTCTCAGTCCTATATCTGTCTCTCATCATCTCAGAATACAGTGACCAGTGAAAAAGCAAATAGGAAAACAATCACTGAACTCAATTATATCTTCAGACTCTGCTACTGCTGAGGATGTATGGCAACTGGGTTAAAATATGATCTCAGGTTAAGAATCTAACATCTCAAGGACTCAAAGAACTCTTTAACATCATAATCTTTATACTTCCTGTCCATACCAGACCTTCTTCCTTTTAATCTATTTTTTCTCCACAGGTGTTGCCAGACCTGCTGAGTTTCTCCAGTAATTTCGGTTTTTATTTCAGATCTTCAGCATTTGCAGTTCATTGTTTTATTCTCCCTTTTATATTTTCATAGGTATTTTTATTAAAAAAAGGAAATTTTTTAACATTTTTTATAAAATTACAAAGTTATACAAACAAGTATAAACACTAATATATAATTAAATATATATAAAAAAGGAAATAAATAATAACCAAAACACAAAAAAAGGGAAAAAAACAAACCAACTACTAATCTATCCTACAAACAACCAAAACATAAAATAGGATATCATACATTACTAGCGAAAAATAACAGAATAATTAAATAATTAAGTACGTACTCAAAATGGATTAACATCAAGTCATAAAAAAACTCGTATTTATACGGGATTCCTCCTCCTGGGGATCCTCGGACCAGCCAGAATCACTACCACAGCCAGACAAAAGCCATTGACAATATGGCCGAAATATCTGTGTTGATATAGTTCAGAAAGGGCTGCCATATTTTATAGAACAATTCAGTTTTTTGGTGCATCATATTTGTGAGGAAGTCAAGGGGGATATATTCCATGATTAACCTGTGCCGATTCGAAAGTCGTGGAGGGCCCTCAGCTACCCAATTCACTAAGATATTTTTCCTTGCACAAAAAGAGAGAATGGAAAATGGTTTCCTCCCGTGCACATCCAGGGAGGGCAAATTTGAGGAGCCCAGGAGAAGAGACACTGGATCCAATCTAACCTCGGTTCCCAAGATTTCAGTCAGAGCATTTGCTACTCTGTCCCAGTATCTACGGATCTTGTGACATGTCCATAAACAGTGCGTGAGAATGCCCACTTCTATTTTGCATTTAGGACACATTGGGGATTTTCCTACCCTAAATTTTGTCTGTCGTTCTGGTGCTATATGAGTCCTATGGAATATCTTTAATTGAATAGCTTGGGCTCTATTACAAATAGAGATCTTTCTTGCATTTTCCCAGATGTCCTTCCACATTTCTAAAGGGATTTCTAACCCCAATTCCTGGTTCCATGTTTTAAACAGTCATTCCATGTTTTTCAATATCTCATTATGTAATGAGTGATAAAGAGTACTGACTGAGGGTGGACACATTGGCCATAGCACTTTCCTCTCCCTATCTGATTTGTAGGGACTGTCTAATAATGTGGTCTTCTTCTATATATAATCTCGTATTTGGAAATACCAAAAAAGGTCTCTATTAGGCAATCCAAATTTCAGGTGCAACTGCTCAAAAGACATCATAATCTCCCCATCGAACAGGTCCTCTAAGCAAGAGATACCTCTGGACCTCCATGTTTTAAATGTAGTGTCTGTCAGCCCTGGCTGAAAGCCCAATGCTCCCACTATAGGAGTATAAGGAGAGGTTTTTTGTAGGTTAGCCTCATCTTGCTGCAATATCCTCCAGGCTTTAATTGTATTTAATACAATAAGGCTTTTGCAATCATCCATAATAGCTCTCATCTTATCTAAAAATAAAAGAGATTGATGAGAGGACACTTTGCTTGGGAGGTCTCAATGTTTAACCAAACTGATTGTGGGTCACAAGAGACCCAATCAGCTACATAGCATAATAAAGAGCTCAACTGATACCTCCTAAAGTCTGGAAAATCCAGTCCTTCCCTTGCTTGTGGAAGCTGCAGCTTTTCTAATTTGATAAGGGGCCATCTATGATTCCAAATAAAGGAACCAAGCCAGCCGTGTAGTTTACACAACGCCAGTCTCGGCAACATCAGAGGGAGCATTCTCATAGGATATAGGAGACGAGGCAGAATATTCATTTTAACTGGAGCTCCTCTGCCTAACCAGGAGATTGGGAGATCTCCCCAGTGTTGAAGTTCCTGCCTTATTTTCTCTAGTGCACAAAATTGGCTTTATACAGCTGACCAGATACTGGGGTGATAAAAATACCGAAGTATAGGAAACCCTCCAGTGACCACTGAAAGGGAAAGCAAGATCCGTCTGATAAATTGGATATACTGGCGAGACCCCGCAACGGATTTCATAAAATTGATTTTATAGCCTGAGAGCATATTAAATAGATTGATTACTTGAATTAAGCGGAGCACGGATATCAAAGGATTACTTAAGAAAAGGAGAACATCATCTGCGTGGAGAGTAATTTTATGTTTACCCGAAAAACCCTCGGAGCCACTATGTTAGAATCGGTTCGTATAGCTTCCACTAGTGGTTCGATTATTAACGTGAATAATAACGGTGAGAGAGGACATCCCTGATGACAGCCCCTACCCATACTGAAGCTATCCGAACCTAAACTATTGGTAATCACGGCTGCTTTGTGGTCATTGTATAATATAGAGACCCATTTAGAAAATACCTCTCCAGTGTATAAAAAAGATATGACCATTCTACCCGACTAAATGCCTTCTCTGCATCCAAAGGGACAACTACCCCCGGTATTCTTTCCTGTTGACAGGCTTGTATTATATTTAAGATCCTTCTAATATTGTTAGTTGATCTATGGCCCTTGATAAACCCCGTCTGGTCCCCTTTTATGATATATGGTAAGATCCTCTCCAATCTTAATGCTAACGTTTTAGAAAGGATTTTAAAATCCACATTTAGCAAGGATATTGTTCGATACAGAGTCATAGAGTCACAGAGATGTACAGCATGGAAACAGACCCTTCGGTCCAACCTGTCCATGCCGACCAGATATCCTAACCCAATCTAGTCCCACCTGCCAGCACCCGGCCCATATCCCTCCAAACCCTTCCTATTCATATACCCATCCAAATGCCTCTTAAATGTTGCAATTGTACTAGCCTCCATCACATCCTCTGGCAGCTCATTCCATACATGTATCACCTTCTGCGGGAAAAAGTTGCCCCTTAGGTCTCGTTTATATCTTTCCCGTCTCACACTAAACCTATGCCCTCTGACCCCAGGGAAAAGACTTTGTCTATTTATCCTATCCATGCCCCTCATAATTTTGTAAACCTCTATAAGGTCACCCCTCAGCCTCCGACGCTCCAGGGAAAACAGCCCCAGCTTGTTCAGCCTCTCCCTGTAGCTCAGATCCTCCAAGCCTGGCAACATCCTTGTAAATCTTTTCTGAACCCTTTCAAGTTTCACAACATCTTTCTGATA
>NC_057734.1:33869811-33914263 GCF_004010195.1 Chiloscyllium plagiosum
CTCAATTTCTTTAGTCATCCAGCATTCCCTATACCTACAAGCCTTCCCTTTCACCCTGACAGGAATATACTTTCTCTGGATTCTTGTTATCTCATTTCTGAAGGCTTTCCATTTTCCAGCCGTTCATTTACCTGCGAACATCTGTCTCCAATCAGCTTTCTTGCCTAATACCATCAAAATTGGCCTTTCTCCAACTTAGAATTTCAAGTTTTAGATGTGATCTATCCTTTTCCATCACTATTTTAAAACAAATAGAATTATGGTCGCTGGCCCAAAAGTGCTCCTCCACTGACACCTCAGTCACCTGCCCTGCCTTATTTCCCAAGAGTAGGCCAAGTTTCGCCCCCTCTGTAGTAGGTACATCCACATACTGAATCAGAAAATTGTCTTGTACACACTTAAGAAATTCTCCTCCATCTAAACCTTTAACACTATGGCAGTCCCAGTCAATGTTTGGAAAGTTAAAATCCCCTACCATAACTACCCTATTATTCTTACAGATAGCTGAGATCTCCTTACAAGTTTGTTTCTCAATTTCCCTCTGACTATTGGGGGGTTTATAATACAATCCCAATAAGGTGATCATCCCTTTCTTATTTCTCAGTTCCATCCAAATAACTTCCCTGGATGTATTTCCAGGAATATCTTCCCTCAGCACAGCTGTAATGCTATCCCTGATCAAAAATGCCACTCCCCCTCCTCTCTTGCCTCCCTTCCTATCCTTCCTGTAGTATTTGTATGCTGGAACATTAAGCTGCCAGTCCTGCCCATCCCTGAGCCATGATTCCGTAATTGCTATGATATCCCAGTCCCATGTTCCTAACCATGCCCTGAGTTCATCTGCCTTCCCTGCTCGTCCCCTTGCAGTGAAATAAATGCAGTTTAATTTATTACTCCTACCTTGTCCCTGCCTGCCCTGACTGTTTGACTCACTTCTGTTCTCAGCTGTACCCGTCTCAGATCGATCTCTTTCTTCACTATCTCCCTGGGTCCCACCCCACCCTCCCACCTTACTAGTTTAAATCCTCCCAAGCAGTTCTAGCAAATTTCCCAGCCAGTATATTAGTCCCCTTCCAATTCAGGTGCAATCCATCCTTTTTGTACAGGTCACTTCTACTCCAAAAGAGATTCCAATGATCCAAAAATGTGAATCCTTCTCCCACACACCAGCTCCTCAGCCATGCATTCATCTGCTCTATCCTCCTATTCCTGCCCTCACTCGCTTATAGCACTGGGAGTAATACAGATATTACTACCCTTGAGGTCCTCCTTTTTAAATTTCCGCGTAACTCTCTGTAATTTCCCTTCAGAATCTCAACCTTTTCCCTGTGTTGTTGGTTCCAATGTGGACAATGACCTCCTGCTGGCCCCTCCCCCCCTGTGAGAACATTCTGCACCCTCTCTGAGACATCCTTGATCCTGGTACCAGGGAAACAACACACCATTCTGCTTTATTGCTGCTGGCCCCAGAAACGTCTGTCTGTACCTCGGACTACAGAATCCCCTATGATGAGCAATCTTCTAGGGTCTTTCCTTTTTTAGAATGAGAGAAATATTTGCTTCTCTCAACCAAGGCGGGAGGCAGCCCTGACTATGTGAGTAATTATACATGTTTATAAGTGGACCAGCCAGTTCCCTTATAAATTCTTTGTAAAATTCAACCTGGAATCCATCTGGTCCAGGTGCTTTGCCACTCTGAAGCTGCCTAATTGAGTCGAGTACTTCTGCTTTGCCACTCTGAAGCTGCCTAATTGAGTCGAGTACTTCCTGGGTTGTCAGGGGGGCATTCAGGATCGACACCTACTCCGAGGTTAAATCCGGAAAGGCCAAGCTTTTAAAGAAGGGCTCCATCTTCTTCGTTCTATCCTCACAGTTCTGCAATGTATACAGTTCAAAATAGAACTTTCTAAAGGCTGTATTGATCCTTTTATGATCACAAGTCAGCATACGAGCACTTTCCCTAATGGATGTGATAGCTTGAGGAGCCTTTTGTTTACCTAGCAAGATATGCTAGGTGTCTGCCAGGCTTGTCACCATATTCATATAGTCTTTGCTTTCCAAATAATATTTCCCTCTTTGCTGTTTGGGTAAGTGCGGTATTCAAGGCTGCTCTTAGGGCTGTGATCCTGTGTAGCTTAATAATACAGGGCCTATCAACATACACTGTCTCAGCTGCCTTCAAGCAAGCCTTGAGCAGGTGCTGTTGTTCTCCCTTTTGTCTTTTCTGAGTTGCAGAATATGAGATGATCAAACCTCGCACATAAGCCTTAATGGTCTCCCACATCGTCGACGGGTTACTGGCCGTACCTGAATTAATTTCCAAAAAGGTTATGAATTCCTGAGAAAAATATTTTATAAATTTGCTATTCTTCATTAAGAAAGAATCCATACGCCAATGTCGGGGGCCTGTCCCATCATCCCTAGTCTTAACTTCCGTATATACTGCGGCATGATCAGAGATTGCTATATTACCTATTTTGCAGGACAATATGGAATTCAAAAGGGTCAAGGGAGCAAAAAACATATCAATTCTAGTATGACACGTGTGGGTTAGAGTAGAAAGTAAAGTCTCTGCCATGATGGTGAAGGCACCTCCACACATCTACTAGCCCTAGCTCCTTATTCATATCTGCAAATTGTCTAGATCTAAGAGATATACCCATAGTACTCTTGGGTATCCTATCTGTCTCTGAGCCCATAATGCAATTAAAATCTCTTCCTATAATTGTATGGCGGGCCCCAAAAGTCATCAACTTGGAGAACGCTTCCATTACAAATTTGAAGGGGTGTGCCGGGGGGCAATAAAGATTCAAAATCCCATACTCCTCTCCATTTCTGACGGCTTTGATCAGTATATACCGTCCAGATTCATCTTCTATCTGGCTTAAGATTTTGAGAGGAAGATTCTTCTGAATGAAAATGACTACTCCCCTACTTTTTGAGCTAAAAGATGAGAAAAAGGCCTGGTCAAATCCACCCTGTTATAATTTTAAGTGCTATTTGTCAAGTAGATGTGTCTCCTGTAAGAGGGCGATATCAACCCTTTCTTATTTGATGGTTGATAATATCTTCTTCATTTTAATTGGTGAATTACTCCCCTTGACATTCCAGGTGCACCACCTAAGCGAATGGCTAGCCATGATCATCCAGGCAGGCCCCGAGACCCCTCAGGAGGAAGAAGCTCACCCAAAACACATTGAATAAAGACCATGGAAAATTCACAAAAGCAAAAATTCTTTAAGACATTTACACCAACACAAATAAAAACTTAAGCGAATGGCTAGCCATGATCATCCAGGCAGGCCCGAGACCCCTCAGGAGGAAGAAGCCCACCCAAAACACATTGAATAAAGACCATGGAAAATTCACAAAAGCAAAAATTCTTTAAGACATTTACACCAACACAAATAAAAACTATTCCTAAGTAAAGAAAACAATATAAAACATATTTGAAAGGTGGTTTTCCCCCTTGCTCCCAGAGGGTGTAACTACCTGTCAATAACCCCACCATAACCTCTCCTAACTAGTGCCCCACCCTCGACCCAGGCATTATAAAATGGAGTAGACAAATTCGAGTGTTCTATAACACCAAAGTTAAAAGTGAGATAGAAGAAAGTAATGAACAAAAAAGGATGGAGAAGGAAAAAAGGGTAAACCGCAGCGGGGGGCAAAATAAAATCATTATCCATACGGTTTAAGTCTCACAGTTTATTTAAGAGAGTCAAGAATTCTTTAGCCTTCTCTGGTGATCCAAAGTTACATACAGATCCTTCGTGGCTGAAGCACAGCATTGCCGGGTAACTAGGGTAGGGCACTAGTTAGAAGAGGTTATGGTGGGGTTATTGACAGGTAGTTACACCCTCTGGGAGCAAGGGGGAAAACCTCCTTTCAAATATGGATATTTAAGTCTCTTAGACGCTTCTTCGCCTCATTGAATGCCCTCCTCTTGCAGACCGCAGCTTGAGGAAAATCCTGGAATAACATAATCCTGGAACCCTTGTGCATCATGGCTTGGGGTTCCTTCCCCAGGATTCTGGAGGCTTCCAGGAGCATCTGCTTTCTCTTTATAACATTGGAGCTGGAATAGAACTGGGCGGGGGTGCTGGTCTGACCCGGGCCTGCATATAGTAACCCGGTGGACCCACTTCACCCGCACCTGGCCGGGTCCGGACTCCAACTCTCATATTTGAGGGAGCCATTGCTCCAAAAAAAACTGCGAGCTGGCCTTCCTCTTCCCGTTCGGGAAGGCCCAGCAACCGAACATTTTTCGACTGCCCCGATCGTCGAGGTCATCAATGTGCTCTTCCAAGGTCTGGACTCACTGCTCGAAAGCCTGGACCTGGCCCACAGCCAATATGGCAGCAGCTACTTAGGTCGCGGACTTTTGCTCCGCCCCTCTGATGCGCTGTTCGAGCTTTTCAATTTCTCTGTCGTGCTTCTGCAGCACGACTGAGAACGACTCCCACCTGGTCCTGGACTCTTCGATGAAGGCATTGATCCTCTCCTGCAGCTTGTTGATCCCGAAGATCAGGCTCGCCTCTGCAGGTAAGTCCCCCGAGGCGGCCGCAAACGTCTCTGCTGCTGCTGGAGGGAGTGGGGGAGGGGTCCTGCCCGTTGTGAGAAGTTTTGCCCTTAATCATTTTAAGAACAACACCAAACTGTTCAAGCTTGATGTAAAATGACTAATGACTGGGCAAAAGCTATTTTAATTGATTTAAAAGGTGTGGTGAAGGCGTGTGCCCCACTTTGCCAGAGTCTTAGGCGGAGCACTACAGACTCAGACTTGCTGGGACGCCGCCATTTTGAATCTCCTATTCTCCCTTTTAAACCTATTGCCTATATTTGATGTGCATTTTTTCTCAATGTTAGCAGTAAATAAAATTTCTCTTTCTTACACTCAAGAAAATTTTGGTAATTAGCTCTGTCATTTTCTGGAGAGCAACATTTTAATTAAAGTGTGAGAGCGGTATGCCAAAAGGAAGTGAAACAAAATTGTAATAGATTTGATACAGAATCCTGTATTTACATTCTGTTGATGCTTCTAATTTATGAGTTACTTAAGATGATGCTAAAAGCATAAACACACTTTCATTCTCAGGTTTCTCAAAGTTCTCAAATTAAATTGTAATGATTGCTTTTCCTTCCTAAAAGCAGAACATAACTCAGTTTTCAGGAAATCAGGAAAAATCAGAGTATGAGCATTAGACACCTCAGAATTCAGGGACTCAGATATAAATAATCAGCAGACCTTCTGAGGCAAGCCAGCTGACGCAACAAAGCCAATCTATACAGATCAAAATATTGTGGAGACCTATTCAGGATCAGCACAAACTGAAAACAGATGACAAGAAATTTATTAGACTTTCCCACTGTTAAGCCAAGAAGGTCTATTATACTTCATCTAAGGATGAATTTACTTGCAGAACAAAATTACTATTTCCCAGACACTGAATCATATTTATGACTCCATGAACTCCTGTGAAACAGACAGCAAGAGACAAAGGTTGCAAAATATATGTAGTGCCAAACCCTGAGCTTTAAACATGTCAGGTGGAAGCTCCTGGTTACCTCTGGAGCAGCCTGTCATATGCTAACTGTCAGAGTCTGAGTGTGTGTGTCCGTGTGTGGGTGTGTGTCCATGTGCATGTGTGTGTACGCGCCAGAACAGAGCAGAACAAGCCACGAAAGACAAACAGGCTCAAACACTGATATGACCTAACAGCCCTAAGAGCTGCTAGTTGAGAATGCAACAATCTAACAACTTGATACTGTCCAGGTCAAAGCAGCCTGCATATTTGGCACAATATCCCCAAGTATTCACCACCGATTCTCCGATCCAATTGTTATGATTGCTTGTTATGGAGCAGTGTGTACCATCTACAAGATACACTGCAGCAATTCATCAAGCTTCCTTGGACAGCACCTTCAAAACCCATGATCACTACCATGCCAAAGGTAACAGATACAGTCAAGTGCCACAACCTGCCAGTTCCCCTCCAATCTGACTTGAAATATCTTCAGGGTCACTGGGTCAAAATCCTGGAACTCCCTCCCTTACAGCATTGTGAGTGTACCTACACCAAATGCACTACAGTGAGTCAAGAAAGCAGCTCACCATTACCTTGTTAAGGGCATCTGGAGATAGGAATAAGTGCCTTGTCTGTACTACACACATCCTCTGAATGAATGAGGAATAAAGATTCATTGTGCTACCCACATTCACTCAGTTCTGGGTGAAAAGAAGTCGCACCTGTCATCCAATGATTCAATACAAAAATATGGGATGATACTCTTCGATGTTGATGATAGTTCATGATTGATAAAAATGTGACAAAAATTGACTATTTTATGCAAGTAAGGCCAAAAGTACTGGACAGGTTCTTCAGGTCTGGAAGCATTTGTGGAGAGAAACACAGACATAACAGTTTGAATCCAAAACGACTCTTCTTCAATACCCTTCAAGTTTTTTATATCAGAAAATGCAGCCTTACAGATTTGATTTCCAGAGAAAAAAATTCAAGTCGAGCCTTACGTCCAGGGGTGAGACCAGGGGGTCATTCTCTGATCGGTGATTCTCGAAGGAAACAGGAAACAATATTAAGAGTAGAATATTGAGAGCATTGTTTCCATTGGTAGTGTACAGCACAATTTCTGATTCAGGACAGAGAATAGTAAAACATATCATATGTGGTGGGGAGGGCTTGGGGCATATGGCCAAACATACAATAAGCCCTGACTCTGCTCCTAACACACAGCCCCCACCTGTAATTATAGTGATGGGTCAGATCTTCAATTAATTTTTAAAACATGGTCCAACATCGAAAGGACTGGCCCACAACTGATTTTTTTTTAAAAACTGTTATTTGGAAATCTATTGCATGGTGTGGTACTAAGCATAAACAGACCAGTGCCATCTCTGGCTGGAAGACTGATCTGTAGATTTTGCTGAGCTCAGCAAAATAGCAACAGCATGAGCCAACTAGCCGATGCTTCCCTGTGCCGTTAAAATTTCCAAAAAGGATTAAGTTTAGCCTGGTTTTTTGCACTTTATTACTTTCCAGAGATCACTACTGGAAACATAACATATGTGAAACTTGGATAAAGGAAAAATCAAAAGTTGGTTTCCACAACTCATCTGCCAGTTGATTAGTTTCCTGAGATTCGCAATCCACATGAAAACAGGTTGCCTGGGTGAATTACCACCTCTAGATAAGTCAGGGGCGAAAACAAACAAAAATATACTACACAAACAGAAGGATTTTGTGTTCCATGAAGTATTTACATAGTATACCATACCAATCCTTGTTCAGCAAAACTTTACAATTCCTAATTTCACAATGTGCCAATAAAGGGGAAAAAAAAGTTGGCAGTCATTTCAAAGGCATTCATCTTTATTCAGGGAATCAAATGAGTAAAATGGTTGCAGTAAAGTTTCTGTTTGACAACAATTACAGTAGTTGATGCAAATGCAATAGTGGCAAGAGATTTTCTGTGTACATCAGCCTTTTGAAGCAGTAAGCCAGCAGTTTTGTTTGTTTTGATTGCCATTCGTCTAATTGGATGTAATTCAAGAAAGCATCTCCCACCCCTTTTTGGATTGGAAATGAAATCCAAGGCAAAGTGACACAAAAAAATGAAACACGGTAAGGTAAAAGGATTTTACACATTGCAATCCTCCCAAAACTGGGAATAAATCCTGATCTAATGACAGATTCTTGGACATATCACATAACTCCAACAATCATACTACCAGGTGAAGGTGAAAAACATTAGCAATAACGACAATAATCAACATTCATTAACCAAGAAATGTACCTTTATATATACTCAGGGCTTTACCTCTTGAATTAACATTGTAGAACTTTAATCAGTGTAGCATGATCTATTCTCTTATTTGGCAGCCATTTTCAAAAATACAAGTTGTCACTTGGCAAAATGTCTGTCAGGCAATGAGATAATGCTGCAGCTATTTCACACTCTATAAGTGGTGTCATAGATATATTGTAATTCAGGTGTTCTGGGTGACAGAAGCACGTTTGCCACCATTCCGTAAAACTGATGAAGCAAGACTACTTTCTTTCCGTCTAACTGCCCAAAGAACATTTGACAACACTTCTTTTGTTCATGTGTGTTCAGAAAGAATTAAGAAACAGTCATCCTGACTTGCTCCTAAAAGTAGAAATGCTTGTGACAGAGTTAGTTTCATGAATTTGAAGCTTTAATTAATCGTCTTTGTCATGTGGATTTTCAAGATGGCAGTGAGGCGAGTGCTAGCTCAGACACTGAACAGGAAGCTGAAGTAAATGCTTGTAAAAATCATTTCCATGTCCAGCAAATTATTCAGTTTATGAAACAAAAAATTCACAGATTATTTTATTTGAGGAAGATTCACACTATTCATTTGTGAACACTGAAGCCTTCACTTCTACTGTGTTGAGCAGATGCAAGGTCTGATTTTGAGAACTCAGCATGATATGTGATTATACAGGGCTAAAGCATCTACTAAGATATCATGGGTGGCATTACACCTTAATCAACCAGATGCAAGTCAGTCTGCACTCTGCCCCTTGTGGTTGCTCCATTCCACCCAGAAAGCACTACAATTCACCACAATCCCAATTCCCCCACTCCCAACCATTGTCTTGCATTTTCTTTGTCATTTAAAATTTTACTCCAATTCCCTTTTGAATCGGTTTTCACCACGTTTACAGGTCGAGTATTTTAGACTGTCATGAAAAAAATAATTTCTCCTCAGGAGAACCCTCAGTTTCAGGAAGCACAAGCTGTCCAGCGGCTGGAAGGTGTAAACAATAAACAAAACCATTCTGGGGGATAGAGTACTCCAAAGAGCGTTTATTGACTTTGAACATGTTTGATTGTAAAGAGTTAGATGGAAATAATTGAAAGATAGAAGTAAGCCTCTTATTTAACATCTGTTGCAGTATCATCCCACTCATCTGAGATCGCCTTCCTATAGGTATTACCATTCCCTGCTTTTCAATGGTTATGAGCATCATTATTGTCGTAGTGATGAAAACCTTCTGATTAAATTCCTTCAGTCTTTCATTTTTGTACAATGTATTCCTCTTTTCAAGCATTGGTAAACCAATTGCAGTACTTTGTCCATACTTTGGACCAGTTCACCGAACTCCATGGCCCAATCTTCAGAAACAATAACCAGGGCAAAGACTCTATTTTACAAAATTCTGGGATCTCTACTCCTCTTCCTACTATAATCATGCTATTAGAAGAAACTTAAAAGGACATTGAAGATGAAAGGATGACATGGCATGTGTGTAGAGGAGGCTCCTAATATGATCTCCCCTCCTTACCATTGTTAGGAGTCTGCTAGCTCAGGAAGACCACCTTAATTTAAATGACAGAATCAGATCCTGACATCAGTGGGATTGTGGGCTCAGCTACAGCTCACAGACTCCAGTCAGCCAGTGAAAACTGATGCAATAAACCTGCAAGCCTCAGGAGACCCAGGTAAGTGATTTCTTTTTGTTATAGCTCCTTGTGGGCAAGATGAGGAGTGCTGCTCCAGCTCCAGGATACCTTCTGCAGCCAAGCAACCAGCTTAGTTCATCTGCTGGCAACCCTCCCTTGCCTCATCACTGACCCCAGTGCTTTTCTAAACCACTGAAAACAATCTCAACCAGCAACCATCTGCTTTCTCATGCCACATCTATTATGATATTGCCCATGTGAGGGCGAGACTCAAATTCGGTCATTGACCTCCTGGCTATGGATTAGTGGTGCTGGAAGAGCACAGCAGTTCAGGCGGCACGGTGGCACAGTGGTTAGCACTGTTGCCTCACAGTGCCAGAGACCCGGGTTCAATTCCCGCCTCAGGCGACTGACTGTGTGGAGTTTGCATGTTCTCCCCGTGTCTGCGTGGGTTTCCTCCGGGTGCTCCGGTTTCCTCCCACCATCCAAAGATGTGCAGGGTCAGGTGAATTGGCCATACTAAATTGCCCGTAGTGTTAGGTAAGGGGTAAATGTAGGGGTATGGGTGGGTTTCGCTTCAGCGGGTCGGTGTGGACTTGTTGGGCCGAAGGGCCTGTTTCCACACTGTAAGTAATCTAATCTAATCTAATCCAAGGATGCTGCCTGAACTGCTGTGCTCTTCCAGCACCACTATTCCAGAATCTGGTTTCCAGCATCTGCAGTCATTGATTTGACCTCCTGGCTATCTCATGTTAGGTATTCTGAAGTAACCAGCAGCCTAAAAGAACAAACCGGCACTTAACTTGCAATGAGTAGATGAACCTTTAGAGCCAGTCCTTGTTGCTTGTTAACATCATGATTCACGGAGGAGGTTAATCACACGGCTAGTCAAGCACAATAATAAAACTGTCGGAACTTTGATTCTATGTCATGTTGAAGCACTGTGTGAAAGTATATCTTATTCATGAAAGGTGCATCCCAAAACATTTCAAATCAGGCATTACAGAAAATGCCAGAAAACATAACTTTTGTCATTGATCATGTTGGGCTCTTAAGTTCTTTAATCTAACTGCAGTATCCAAGGTATTTATTAGATGCATTCAGTGATAAGCATACAGTCCCAAGGGTTCTATTAATCACCAGCCCCTCGTACACTATGATTGATAGAGTGTGGCTTAGAGAGTGACTTTCTCCCACTGCAGCTTTGCAATGGCAGCCCCAAACTTAGGGGTCCCTCTGCATGTAGCTCTGGAACTTGGAATGTGACAATGCTCAGCTGAGGACAACTCCTTGCACCAGAAATCCATCATATTTTGGGCAGAGCAAGGAACATTGTTCGCCGAGTTGCTAGCCCTCCAGGTGTGGTTGGTATTTGTCTGGATTTGCGTCCTTGGGAACAGCCATAGAGCACAGAGTCCTGCAACATGGAGCTTGAATAAATTGAAATGTTTTAAGCTTCTGGAATATGGCCTGGACACCTATGGAGTGGCTTTCACCCAGTACTTTGGGGTGACGTATATCCGGCATGCAATGAGCACAGGCAATTGCCTGCTCAAAAGGCCTACTCCATTTTCATTATATGCCTCTCAAGTTAGTACAATAAATCAAATCTCTAAGACATGCACATTCTTATGTACACCTCTTGTATTTTAGTCAACTGTTAATTAACACAATTGAATTGCATTAAAAGAGAATTTTGCAATGAGTACTTGTCCTATACTGATCACCGTTATGATAAAAAGAATTAATCATTTTAAGGCAGAAGTAGATAGATTGTTTTTGAAGAAATGGAATCAAAGGTTATCGAGACTACACCAATGGATCAGTATTGATTTTCTGAATGGCAGATTAGGCTCGAGGGATACATGGTCCAGAATCATAAAGTCATAAAGTTTAGAAACAGACCCTTCAGTCCAACTAGTCCACGCTGACCATGTTCCCAAACTAAACTAATCCCACTTGCCTGTGTTTGGCCCATGTCCCTCCAAACCTTTCCTATTCATGGACTTATTCAAAGATCTTCTAAGTGTTGTAATTGTATGTGCATCCACCACTTCCTCTGGCAGGTCGTTCACAAACTGCTCTCAATGTAAAAACATTGTCCCTTGTGTCCTTTTAAAAACTTTCTCCTGTCACCTTAAAAACATGCCCCCTCATTTTGAACACCCATCTCCCCCCGGGGAAAAGATCCTTGCCATTCACCTTATGTAAACCCCTCATGAGTTTATAAACTCAATAAAGGTCACCCCTCAACCTCCTGCGCTCCAGTGAAAAAAGTCCCAGCCTATCCAACCTATTTTCATCACTCAAACCCTCGGTTTCCGGTAACATCCTGGTAAATCTCTTCCGTACACTACCAATTTAATAAAATCCGTCCTTTAGCAGGGTGACCAAAACTGCACATAGTACTCCAGAAGAGACCTCACTAACATCTTGTACAACCTTAACATGAAGTCCCAAATCAAAGGTCTGAGCAATGAAGGAAAGCATGTTAAACACCTTCTTAGTAGACAAGCAGGAAGCTGGAAGAACACAGCAAGCCAGGCAGCATCAGAAGCTGAAAAAGTCAATGTTTTGGGTATAATCCTTCTTCAGGACAGGGGGTGGTGGTAAGGAGAGCTGCCGATAAAAGGAGAGTAGGGGAGGGTTTTGGGTAGGGAGAGGGGTGGAGTGGTGAGGTAGTGATAGGTACAGCCTGGTTGGTTGATGGGAGAAATGAATTCAGTTGGTAGCTGGAAGGAACGGTCAGTAAGTGGAATGGAAGGGAAGGGAGGGGCTGGAGAGGGAGTTAGGGATGGAAAGGAACATTATGTGAAATTGGTGAACTCAGTGTTCAATCCTCCAGCCTGTCGGCTACCCAGGCAGAAAATGAGGTGTTGTTCCTCCGACTTGCAGTCTGATTCACTGTGAGAATGGAGGAGGCCAAGTGTGGTCATGTCGGAGAAGGAGTGGGAAGGAGAATTGAAATAGGCAGTGACTGGGAGGTCAGGTCAGCCCTTACGAGCCTGGCTGAGATGTTCAGTGAAACTTAGTTTACATTTGGTCACACCAATGTAGAGAAGACCACATCAGATGCACCAGATACTGTAACAAAGTTGGAGGAGAGACAGGTGAACCTCTGTCCCACCTGGAAGTACTGTTTGGGGCCCTGGAGAGAGGTGAGGGGGTGGTGTGCCAGCAGGTTTTGTATCTTTTCCGGTTGAAGGGGAAGGTTCCTGGGGGTTCAGGGGTTGGTGGGGATAGTGGCGCAATCCAAGGAGCGGCGAAGGGAATGGTCCTTGCGGAAGGCAGAGAGAGATGGGGAGGGGAAGATTTTCTTGGCGGTGGGGTCTAGTTGGATTTGGCGGAAGTATTTAAGAATGATCTGTTGGATGCGGAGACTGGTGGATGGTAGGTGAGGACAAGGGGGACCCTGTTTTCATTGCGATTAGAAAAATGGAACAGGGAGTGGAGGAGGTGCAGCACACGGCTGTCTGGATGACAGAGGGGGGAAAGTACGTTGTTCAAAATAAGTGGACATCTGGGATGCTTGGGAGTGGAAAGTCTCCTCATCCAAGCAGATGCAGCAGAGGTGGAGGATTTGGGAAAACAGGATGGAATTCTTGCAGGATATTGGGTGGGAGGATGTGTAGTCCAGGTAGCTATGGGACTTTGTGGGTTTATAGTAAACATTAGCATTTGACTGTCGTCGGAGATGGAAAAGAAGAGGTCAAGAAAGGGGAGAGAGATGTCTAAGATAGACCATCTGAATTTGTGGGTGGGATAGAGGTTGTGGGCAAAGTTGATGAACTGCTCCAGGTCAGCCTGAGTGCAGGATGCTGCACCGATGCAGTCAATGAAATGGCAGAAGAATTGGGGCATAATGCCTGTGCAGGTACTGAAGAGGGACTGTTTGACCTTCTCAGCCACTCTGTCTACCTGTGGTGCAAATTCCAAGAAACCTGAACCCCTAGCATCTCTGTTTGACAACTCTACCCAGGGCACTACCATTAATTGGAGAAGTCCTGACCTTGTTTTACCAAAATGCAAACCTTGCATTTATCCAAATTAAACTCCATACTTCTGCTTTAGAAGTATATAATTCATATGTTTATAAAATATTGCTAAGATCCCAGCTGATGATATTACTGAACAAGTCAGATCCCAGACTGACACGTGGATTGAGGGTTCATATTTTGTTGTGGATTCTTTTTGGTTTTGATGAGGTGGGCTTTCATTGAAACAAAAACACAATTCTACAGGTTCGGATTTAACACTAAAACAGAAGTTGATCATGCAAAAGAAATGAAGATAATATAACATAAACCAAACTATTTTTATATGGTGCAATTTTAAAGATTTTGGGTGAAATCTTAAAAGGGTCTGAGCAATGTATGAGAATCAGACGAGTGTGATGAGGCCTCTCTTAACAATGAGATCATTTTGTTCCACTTCTGATGTTTTTCACAGTCCATGTGGCAAAATACACCCTTGGCAGTGGCAAGTTGCTAATTCATGGGGATTAACATTTGTTAAGTTCTTATTTGATGGCCCAACTTTTCTCATTAAAGGTTCCAATCTTCCCAAACTTGCCAAACAAACTAGATGTCAAGATTAGCTGATGTGAAAATTCCAGCAGGCACCTGGATGGAGAACTCAACCTCACCACTTGTTCCCAATGACGTCCATGTTGGAAACCAGGCACCAACATTTCACAGTACACTCCAAAGGGCACCAGCCAAACACAGTACACATCCACAGACATCGGCAACTGATATGTGCCAGGTTCTAAGAATCCGCATGGCACATCTCTGACACACTTACAGGACACTTCTACAATACAATGCTGCACCTCAGGCTACAACAACAGCTGTCATTGTGAAGTTGCTGTATGGACCTTTCTGTTCGGGACACACAGCCAGCTCATGAACTGGAACAAGCTCCATCTCTGAGCTATTTGTTTGCTTTTTTAGCAGGCATTTATTTCAAATGTACCTGGATGCCATAGCATCCCGGCCTTGCTTTGCCTTTTTATGCTCAGAGAGATCAGGCTCACACTCCTGCTGTCTTAATGTGCTGTTTAACTGGCACAAAACCAGGCAGCTTTTCATAGTTGTCAGCAGCCATCAGTCAAGTCCAAAGGGAATAACCTACACTTATGGGATCTCGGCACAAGGACACCCTTCGACATCAGTCCTCATAGCAGGTGAGCACCTGAGTGACAGTCACCATTATGTGTCTTTCTGCCCTACTGTGGGCTGGCTTTCTGCTGAAACGAGAATAGAGCCAGGTATTAATAGAGAGAAAGGTGGATGGCACAGTTTTTGCTCTTAAGTGGTATCCCATGTGAGTGAGTAAGCAACATTTTGTGCATGCAGGTATGCTGTGGAACCTGGTATCACTGGTAATACATGAAGTGAATAGTACAGCTGTACTGAAGGGAAAAATAGGTTAGTATATGAGGGACAGGAGAAGAGAGAATTATGCTGACAAACTTAAATGAATAAGGGAGGAGGTGTAGAACATAAATGCCAACGTGGAATGTGTGGACAAAAAGACCTTTTTCTGTGCTACATATTTCATGTAACCATTTGTACAGTTCACATGATTTATGAACAATTCTAACTGAAGAAAACAGGAACCAGCTGAGACAGTAATAATAACAGAAAGTACCAGCATATAGCCAGATGTGGGAATTAAGGGCAATAGTTTTCTGATTGCTCTTTGCTGCAGCATGTTAACAAACACAGACACATGTCTTTACTGTGAAATAATCACTGCTACCACACAAAGGCATGATACCAGGCTAATTAGACATACAAAGTGACCGTCATAACAAAAGGAAGAAATCTGCTAACCCAGATATAAATGAAAACACCGTATGGTTGACAGTCTTCAGAAAGCAATAACTGTATTGAAAGGGATCCATTCCTTTCATGAAAATCTAACCATGAAATAATAATCTTGGTAACTCATTTCCGCCTCTAGATTCATTCAAACTGATTCAAACAAAATATCTGAGCATTGCACGAGGAATATTGAAGGTAATCTATATGAACTATTTTCATTTCAATTCATATAAAACTACTTGATCATGTTGTTTTGCCTGGCGTTGGTGCAGTAATCAAGTTTCCTTGTGGAGAGATTCATTTCACATCATGCAAAGCAGGTACTGTGGTCAGGTGTGGGAATGGGCAATGTTTACATTCCTGCCCAGTCCTGAGTTCTCCTTTGGCATGCTCAGTCCTTTCAGCTAAAATCTTCTCAACACACACACACACACAGTCCTACCTTCAAGAACTGTGAGTCAGTTGGATGGCCACCAGTTCCCTTCTCCCACCAGCGACACTGTGCATGGTGGCCATTGTTAGAACTGCATCCAACTTCGCAGCCATCACCTGCCTTAGCCCAGTGCCTGTGAAATGACAACAGTGGGAAGAAGTGGTCTTTAATTGGCCATTTAAAGCCCTCAAATGGCACAGCAATGGACAGTCCACTCAATCCCTCCACTACCACAGAGCGAGTTTCCAAGACAGATGCCCTTGGGCATTTTACTGGGCACTCTCACCAGAAAGCCTGTGAGCAAGGGAGGCATATAATTCCACCCATGTAATTCTCGATGCCGGTGAATTATATTTTAAATATTGTATTGATTTTCCACTCCATCGGTACCAACAGAAAAAGCACTCACGCAGAATCTATGAAGTGGATATCATTGTGTTTGCAATTCACATAGTACCCCCTCTGTTCATTGCCATCATTTTAAGTGATTTCGCACTGAATTCTTCAACAATAATTTCATTACTGCTTTCCACGCTCACAGACTCTCACTTAGCCAACCTTTCTTTCCAAAACCGTGAAGAGTGCGCTTGCATACATTCAGAAAATGTTTTAGTGCAGCCAATAATGGTCCCATCTGGGTTTTTAGTGCCATCATTACTTAGGAGACGCTGTTGAGAAAAAAGGGACAAAAGATCTGAGAGCAATCAATGATGTTCTTACCTTACTGAGAGGAAGGCTTTTAACTAACCCAAACAGGTCATGATTGTTTTGTTACCATTAGAAAGCTGAAGGCTGTGCTCTTTGGTGAGAAGCCCTATTCTTTGCTTTGCATACTTTCTGGTTTATTTAGCCTTTATTCTCCCAACAAACACTTACCCCATTTGCTCCTATTACAACCTTGGCCTTTTCAAAATCATTCAGCTTCATGGCACCTCCAAGCTGAGAGAGCAAACATAAAAATCTTGTGGACTTCACCATATCTATCAACACCTAACACGAGCAAAATGATCCCCTCTATGGGATAAGATGTCCTACCTGTCTGATAGTTAACACAACATAACCAGAAGTATGGCCAAGAGACAAACAGTCAATCTGAAAGTACTCAACATAAGCTACTGAAATGTAGTTGCATTACATCACATTCTTTCAAATTTTTGGAAGTATCAGATAGAAAGGAAGATTTATCCCAGGATAATTGAGTGAATCTTAGGTAGTAGTGCTCTGTTGTCTATCTATTTCATCAAGAAATAGTGTCTCAGACAAGTGAAATATTCGACAGTTCTACAGACTTTAATCAGTGGACCATATTTTACGTACTTGATAAGATGTAAATTATTAGATTTGCTACAGTAACATCATAGAATCATACAACACAGAAGATCACGGTTTCTGACAAGTCTGTGCTCGTTATTTCAAAAAGCAATCCACTTATGTCCAGTCTCTGGCTCAAGTGGTGTGCTTATCCTCAGACTGTTTATTCACTTCTGAATATAGGCTGTCAGAGATGCCTTAGGACCCTGGATTTGGAAATGTGGTCAGTTCACTTCCAGACTTCTTTGACCATTTCATCCCTCAAACAGAGGAGAAGCAAAAGGGGGCAGCTCATTTAAATCCCACTTTTTGTAAGTTAATAACACCTCAGGTTTAACACTGCTAAAAGAGCAGGTGCTGGTCCGAACAATTCATGTTTCTGACTGCTGGTAAACTAAGGAGACTGAAAGCAAGCATTTTCTCTCTACAAATCCATGTGTGAACTATTCAGCAGCGAACAGGTTCAATCTTATTGCTGGATAACTGATTGGCCATCTGTAGTAAATTGGTTTACCTAAAAAAAACCATATCAAGGATGTTAATTAGATTTACCTCACAAGAAGCAGGCATGACCTGTATTTCAATCAGTCTGATACTGATGTTGTTACTAAAAGTAATATATCATCTGAGTCAACATAGCAAAGGTATTATAGTATGGAAATCACGATGCATAACAAGATTAGTTACCATCAGCTTCACTTACATCTTCTAAATCACTTAATTACAATTATAAAAGCAACATAACATTGATGCCATACACCTGAAATACAACAGAAAATTGCAGAAGCACTCACCAGCTGGTCAGGCAGGATCCAACCAGAAATGGTAACAGAATTAGTAGGTTGAATCTAATCCTTATCCCAGGATGCGACTGGGAGCCAGTGCATTGGTAAAATAGGGCAGGAGAGCCTGAGTTGGAGAGCCTGTTGCCTTCACTACCACCTACCTCCTGCTAGATCACCCACCGTTCTTCTCCCTGTCCAAGTCTGTTAAGTCCGTGACAGGAAGTGTTGAGAACAGTCTTCCTACTGGATGCCAGTTGGAGCCTTTAAGAGGAAGCTCAGGCCCAGTTAAGGCTTGATTCCCACTGTTGTTGGTATTCAACGAGCAGCAGGTGGATGTTACGCACGTGAGCACACCACCATGTTGACCTTGGTTGGGAATACCTATGCTTTGTGAGGGAGCTCCCTGCTTCTGAGGGATCTAATGCCTCATGGAGGGTGAGTACAGGGGACAGACCGGCAGGAAGTCAACCCTCATCTCCATGCTGAACCCCTTGCTTTACAAACTGGCCCCACGTTCACCACTTCCCCAACATGTTATTGCACTGAAGTACTAACTTTCACCATTTAGCTCATTCTGGGAAGTTGGACATCATTGACAAGACTCTGCCAATTACTGACAACCCTCATTGCATCAGGCTTAAGGTCAATTTGATAACGGGCCTACGACCTGTTGTAAAAGTTAGGAAGAACTTTTTGTTTTGTCTGCTTGTCTCAAACATTACTAAGGAGCTCTGCATTAGAAGACACAATAAGAGAACAGTGCCAATTTCAACCAAATCCATGCAGCAAGTTAAATTTTCAAAGTACAACAGGGACAAAACTGGGGCAGAATTTGAGGGCCTAGATTACATCAGACTGTAATATGAATAACAGACAATTCACAGCCATTAGTCTTTTCAATTCTTATTTGTTCTATTTTAATTGCATCATTGACTCTCCCAATTGAGAAACAAAACTTCATGTGAGTTGTGAAATGATGTGTGCTTTAAATTTTATTTTACATTTTTTGTGCAAGTTTAAATGCCTTATTTTTGACATTTCTTTTTCTGACAGTAGACTGTCAAAATAATTGAAATGTTTTTATTGTTATTTTCCACAACTATCATTAAGCCATTATGAAAAGTCTTTCTCTGTTTGTGGCCATCAGAAGCAACACTGGCATTTATTGTCAACTCCTCATTGTGCATTCTGATGGGTCTTCTTCTTGAACCACGAGAGATGGACTGCCTTGCTAGATCACTTCAGTTCAGAGTCAGCCACACTGTTGGAGGATTGGACTTACATGTTGGCCATGTCAAGCAAGGATGCTCAGTTTCTCTCTTCTTAAAAAAAAAGTGTATCCATTTGTTTGTACATTTCATCTGACAGATTCACAAACTCTGGATTTGATTTTATTACTGACAGTGAATTTGCAGGAAGTCACAACAGAGTTTGAACTCACATTCTTCAGGTTATTAGTCCAAGCTTCTGGAACACTAGATCAGTAACATACAACTACACTATAATATCACAACCAGATTATTCTGATTGAAAAACACATACATGTAATTCATTCAGGCTATATATAATCCCTTATATTTATATCTATCTTGTATCCAAAATTAATGAGAGGAAGACATGGCCCAACATTAATTTATTTAATCCTTTAATCATTTCTGACAAAACATCGCCAGTACTAAGTGCACAAGGTATCATGGTCAGTAAGGTCATACCAGAAAATAAATTACAAATACCCAGAAGGAAACAATAACAGACAGAAATTAATAATGATGAAGACATAATGTAACCTGCACTGTGGCAGAGATGACAAATATACAGTTGGTGGGTGAGGCATATGTTTTTTTTCAGCACAAGCAAATGTAACAATATAACCAGTGGCAACTTAGTGAATGTTCAGGCTGTTCAAGTTCATGAGTAACATTAAACTTGTCTATTACATCTGGCTGCCATAAAATATATTAATTTTGTTTTTTTTCTCAGTTAAGAGGTCAGAATACTCTTCCATGGTAGTTGATTTTTACATTTTGTATCCACAGGCAAGGGTTAGCATAAAAATGTCAAACAGAAAACTTGTTACAACCTGCCAATTTAGTCTTTTGATGTAAACATTAATCTGTCTCACCAACAGTGAAGACTAACTGGTTGCGATTTTTAACAGAGCACTTTTCATTTGCTTATTATTTTGATTGAATTCAGTTGGACTTATTTTATCCCCAACGAGTGAAAATACAGTGAACATATTCCCTCAGTTCACTGTATTCAATTAAAAAGATAAGTAAAAATAAGGCATTTTTACAGGCTGAGGTTTACCGTACTGTGAGGGGAGTTTGAGCAGTTTAAACTGAAGTGACAGAGAAGCATTTGAAAATGATATTTATAATATTGCTTCAAATCAATGGCTGACTTCTGTATAGCTCGCTGCTAAGCCTGCTGTACTGTTCTGATCAGTGTATATAGTTACTGCGGTCTTTGTAAAGAACTCACTGAAGCAATTAACCTTCACACCCTCATAATGGATTTGCCGCCAAGCTGCTACCCCAGTGATGAGAGTTAACAAATAGACCTGTCATAGGACACCTTGAGTTGTTGGGTCTGTTAGGTTCAGTGCAATTGCAAGGAGCAAAAACAGAGTAAAGTGCCATTTGCATCATCAATAACAGAAAGTGGGCACCCCTCATTGTACATTGATCCATTTTAAAGTGTTGTGTATCATGCATTTAGTGTGAAGGTGTTTAGTGCTAATTGTAACACTGCGGATTGATCTGTGACAAGAGCAACTTCAACTGCCCACATCTCCATTGAGACTGCCTGCTGTTTTGAGGTCAGTGTAGATTTTGATTGCTCCATTTTCTGCTTATGCACTTCATCGACCTAGACAATTAAAGAACAGAGCTGACAGTTCTGGTGAGGCTCCAAGGCGCCTGTTGGCAACTCACTTACTCCCTTATGCTCAGAGTGCCTTTTAACATGTAGAGGTTTTCTCCTCAGGGGCAAGGGTAGACAGTACTAGTGTGTTCTAACTGGCGTCATGCTGAATATTGTCTGAAGCTAGTGTAAAGAACAAGGGTTAGAGAAAATAATATCATAGGTCACCAGCCTATGATAGGGAAACCATTATTGAACTGTATCTGAAAGAGAGGATGGAATGGAGGTTTATTCATGTTTCAGTAAATTGCTATTCATCTTTTAAAAATGTATATGCATAGGAATTCTTTACACAAATGCATCACAATTCTTCAATTTATTTTAATGTAATAGATAAACAATTGAGATAAAAGGCATTTTGTTCCTGCAATGCCCTTGAACTACTGACACTGAATATTAACTCTTCATTTACCATCATTAACAGTGATTTAATGTACTTACCTATTCAGCTGTTACTGGCTGAGACAGATGGTTAATCAATTCATTAGTGAAAAGTTAAAAATCACACACTACTAGGTTATAGTCTAATAGGTTTATTTGGAAGCACTAGCTTTCGGAGCACTGCTCCTTCATCAGGTGGTTGTGGAATATAAGATCATAAGATATAAAATTTATAGCAAAAGTTTACAATGTGATGCAACTGAAATTATATATTAAAAAAGACCTGGATTGTTTGTTAAGTCTCTCATCTTTTAGAAGGACAATGTAAGTTTCAGTTCTTTCATATGTAAATCCCAGAACTTTTTTTAAAAAATTCATTCTCAAGTGAACTTTAACAATAGGTGCCATGTTGACCCAAATAATGCATTGTAGGTGTGAGGTGCCCTGTGCCAGGCTGTCTGTGCACCAATGTTCAGACTGATTCTATTTCTAAAAAAGGGATTTACAGAATCTTACATGGATCCACACACTTCTCACCTTTAAACAACCACCAAACCTCAAACAGATCATTGTTCGCAGTAAATTGCCCAGATTTCAGGGCAACACCATACAACCCTGTCATGGCAGACGCTGCAATGCGTGTCAGAGTGTTGACATGGATACCACCATTACACACGGGGACACCACCCACCATGTACACTTCAGATACTTGTGTGACTTGGCCAACGTTGTCTATCTCATACGCTGCAGGCAAGAATGCACTGAGGCATGGTACATTGGTGAGACCAAGCAGAGACTATGGCAATGGGTGATTGGACACCGCACAACAATCACCAGCCAGGAGTGTTCCCTCCCAGTTGGGGAACACTCCAGTAGTCTGGGACATTTGACCTCGGACCTTCAGATGAACATCCTCCAAGGCAACAACGCAAAGTGGCCGAGCAGAGGCTGACACCAAGTCCGGTACCCATAGGGATGGTCTCAACCGGGACCTTGGATTCATGTGACACTACAGGTGACCCCACTGCACTACACACACAGACACACACACAATCAGACAGACACACACACACATGCACGCACACACCTGTGACCCATACACTCATGCAGTCCCTCTCATACACAACCTCTCTCATATGCACACCTGTACACACCCTCACTACACCCACACACGCACCCTTTCGCAGACTTATACCCCTTTACACTCACACTCACACACATACACATACACCACAGTCTCTCACAGACACTCATATACCCTAAGACACAAACATCCACATGCACGCACATACACTAACACACACACACACATATAAGTTTATGGAGTGAATTTGTACTAGCAGAATTACATTTTATTTTGCTCAAAAACTGCATGAATCCATGTAAAATTCTGTCAATCCCTTTTTAGAAATAGAATCAGTCTGAACATTGGGGCACAGACAGCCTCACACAGGGCACCTCACACCTTCAGTGCATTATCTGGGTCAACATGGCACCTATTGTTAAAGTTCACTTGAGAATGTAACTTTTTAAAAAATTCTGGGGATTTAAATAAGAAAGAACTGAAACCATCATGGGCATTCTAAAAGATGAGAGATGTAACAAACAATCCAGTTCTTTTTCAATATATAATTTCAATTGCATCACACTGTAAACTTTTGCTATAAATTCTGTGTCTTATGATTTTATACTCCACAACCACCTGATGAAGGAGCAATGCTCCAAAATAAATCTGTTGGACTATAACCTGGTGTTGTGTGCTTTTTAACTTTGTCCACCCCAATCCAACACTGGTACCTCCACATCATTAGTAAAAACAGATTTTAAGCAGTATCTCCTGTCTATACCTTCCCTCAGAACCTTTCTTCCTTTCCTCATCCTTCCCACTTCTTTGTTTCTTTGATTGTATTTCTGCATAATCTTTACAGTTTCAGTAGAAAAGTGTTCAAGAAGAGTAGCTGGAGTTACTTAGATTTACAGTAAAACCAAATCAAAGTCCAAAATAAAGAAATATGCTTGCATGGACTTTGAGATATGATCCAAAATAATATGGTATTGAACATGCCAGACTGCTGGCAGCCAAGGGGGTTGGGAACTAACAATAGACCAACTCACCCTTGTCTTTGACATAGTTGATCAGACCATCCCTCTTTGTTGTCTCTGCTCTGTTCTCCAGCTGAGTGACGGGTCACTTGCCTGGGTCCATTCCAATCTTTCTAGCCATAGCCAGGTCATGGTTACTGCACCATGACTTCTGATGGACTCCAAGCATCTATCCTTGCCTCACTCCCATCTCTCTGACCCTGAGTGATATCATCCATAAAATATTCTTCAACCTGTCTGAGGCTGAACCAACTGCTTGCTACCTTTGACCTCTATTTGACCATGAAATCATTTTCCAACCTCCATCACCAAAGCTAGAGGAATTCTCATCTGCAAGACATCCATGATGATGTGAACATGAGTAGCTGATTTAGCCCCTCTAACCTGTTCTGACATTCAGTTAGACAATTAGTACCTTAACTCCATTCATGAACAAGTGTGAAGACTTTGGCAACCATACCTTACATCAAAGACATATCAGAGATAACCAGCCAACTACTCAGACCCCTGGGAATCTTAGTGGCCCGCAAACCAGTAAACAGCTTCCACCACCTCTTCACACAGGTTAAAGACCCAACACTCACATCCAACAGGACAAATGTTATCTACAAGATACCCTGCAAGGACTATGAAAAACACCAATTAGGACAAATAGGAAGAAAACTGACCATATGAGTGCATGAACGTCAGCTTGCCACTGCCAGACATGACCAGTACTCTATCATTTCCAACCACACAGGCAATGAAGGACACAAATTCAACTGGAACAATGTAGCCGTTCAAGCACAGGCAAACCAGAGACATGCCAGAGAATTCCTTGAAGCCTGGCACTCCAACTGGAACTTAATCAATAGACACATTGCACTGGACCCCGTATACAATCCACTTAGATACAGAATCGGAAGTACCAACAAACAGAGACATATAAATACCAGGCAGGACAGAGCACCAACATCTTCTCAAAGATGCACTGATGATGTCACCAGCGAGGTGACAAAATGTTTGTAAAAAACACACCAGCTCAGTGAACAAAGCTATGACTTTAATGGAAGTCTTTCTGCATATGTGCATTCAAATGCTCCAAAAAAGTAAATTAAATTGTTGTCCCTTTTCAAGTTTAAGGCTGAACATTTATCATTGATGCAGCTTTCAGATTTCTCCACGAACTAACTGATATGAATTATGTCTTTCAACCATTTCCAGCAAATTCTTAGCAATGGACAGGTCATGCCAGTGCAGAGCATAGTTTGTAGTTTGGCTGACAAGCTAAAACTTTATGAACAATTCTGTCTATTATTGTGTGGTTCCTTTTACACACCCTGTTCCTAAAATGAATTCCCACTGTTATAGTGACAACAATGAATATCATAATTATATTTACACACATATATCCCTAAATTCATCATTCGCAAATTCCTCATTGTCAGTTAGAAATTTTGCTGAAATTTAGTCTACAAAATCAACAAAAGTTTGCAAATCTACAAAATGTATAATGAAAATGCTTTTATTCATAATCCCATACCCTTAAATTTATAACTATGGCTTGGTTGAAATCTTTCACTACTGGCTATGACAGTGTCCTTCAGTATTCCTTACAAATATCACAATGATTATTTATCTCTTCTATAAACTTATTGTACTCCTCATCACTTTATTCCTGCATCCCTCACTAAAATATTTCACCTTTTAGAAGACAATAAAGAAAATTGCCTATGTCATTTTAACTCCATTAATTTTATCTTCTAAATTTCTACCTCTGGGTGTTAATAAAACTCTCTAGTAAAGAAATTAATTATGTTCTATTAAAAGAATACAATAGTTTCCTACTGTGTCAATTGCTAATTCTCAGAGTTTTGGTTATATTCATTCATGGGTGTTGTTGATCAGACCGGCATTTATTACCCATCCCTCATTGGCCAGAGGGTAGTTCAGAGTCAACCACATTTCTGTGGTCTGGAGTCACATGTAGGTCAGACCAGGTAAGGATGGCAGTTTCCTTCCTGAAAGGAAGTTAGTGAACCAATGGCTTTGTGGTCACCATTAGTCTCTTAAATCCAGATTTTTATTGAATACAGGTTCTACCATCTGCCCTAACAAAATTTGAACCTGGTTCCCCTGAACATTACATAGATTAACAGTCCCGTGATGTTACCACCAAGCAGACACCTCCCCTAAATATAATAACCTTGACATGTTCAGTATGACGTTTCATCTTCCCTTTTTTCAATTGATGGCCTACTTAATAACAATGTGCTAATAACGACACTAATTCTGGATATACCAAGTAATGCTTGCTTATTTTAAAGTACTTAGTGTGTTATCATCCCCAAACCTAAAGCTGGTGGAATTTTCAAAATTCCTAACTTTGTTCCGATCCTTATTTTTCAGCCAGTCCATTGCACATGCTGTAGACATGCAGCCATTGTCTAAGCCTGCACAATTGAAAGATTCTGCCACCAGCACATTCATCACTGGCCTAAAATTTCTTGTGTCCAATATGATGCCATGTGTTTGATCCACGTCTCTACCTTCTTCTTCCGACTCTTCCATTTCATGCAAAGTGTTAAACATTCCATTATACTATTCAACGTAACGATATTTTGAGTGACACCCAAAATACTGACTGATTACACTCTGGGATACATTCTTTATTGAAAGCTCCAAATTCTTCTTGCTTCTCAAAATTGTTAATTGCCTCATCTGCACCATGAATGCTGAATGCTTTTTCAGGAATGCTTTTGCGGCCATCCACTTCATCTTTTTTCTGCTATCTCCTCAAAGCATTTAATATGTTTTGAAATGAAGTTTCTTGACAACAGTGCTCAGTGGTTTGCACTGTTGCCTCATAGCACCAGGACCCAGGTTCAATTCCCGCCTTGGGTGACTGTCTGTGTGGAGTTTGCACATTCTCCGCATGTCTGCGTGGGTTTGCTCTGGTTTCCTCCCACAATCCAAAGATGTGCAGGTCAGGTGAATTGGCAAATGTAAATTGCTCATAGGTGCATTAGTCGGGGTAAATGTGGGGAATGGATCTGGGTGGGTTACTCTTCGGAGTAGAGTGGTGTGGACTTGTTGGGCTGAAGGGCCTGTTTCCATACTGTAGGGAATCTAATCTAATCAATTTATTGAATAGCAAATCCATACTATCCCTTTTCTTTCAGTGATTTATCCAACAAACAAGGTCATGCTGACTGGCCTGTAACTGCTTGGCCTACTCTGTCTTCTCTTTTTAGACAATAGTACAACCCGAGCAGTGGCTCAGTCCTCCTGCACCACACTTTGCAGTAGACAGGATCAGAATTTTTTTGTTAGAGCCTGTGCTATTTCCTTCCTTACTTCATTGTATGAGTCTGGGATCCATTTCACTCAGACCTGATGATTTACATATTGTTAATGATGATAAACACCTTCCTATTACAATTCAGGCTAGTTATATCTCATGCTTCTTCTTAATCACAGTGTCTGCATCAACTCCCACTTTTGTGAATACAGAAGCAAAGTACTTATTAAGTACAAAGTACATGCGACCTCCACATATGGGTTCCCCTTTTAGGCTCTGGCTCTACTTGTTCCTTAGCTATTACATAGTTCTTCATGCATCAATAGAACAGGAGTATATGTATTCATATGATTACTCTGTTCTTAGCTTTTTACAAATAATAAAGCAATGGAATGAAGCAGAGAAAGAAGCAGAAAGCCAGTGAGTGACATATAAACAGACAGGCAGTGAGAGAGAGAGGCAGTGGGAGACAGGGGCAGAATACTGATTTTGAGTAGCAGTGTTAGAACCTCGGAAATAAATTAGGTTCCAGTTCACAGAAATTAGGTCATTGATTAAGAAATTTATGTTTGATGTTTTGGAAAATCTGTTTTGCATGTAATAGCCTGTCCCTTAGCCAAATGATGTATATTGTAAAAGATTGGAAATTTGAGAAATAATCAGAAAGAAGTGCACTTAAGCCAAAAAAAAACCTCTCATGCTGAGGGGTTAATATGAATCAAGCCAATTGAAACCACTTTACATTCCACATTCCAAAAAGAACTCATGTAACATACCTATGTAAATAGAGCCTGAAATATTAGATCACTCATCTTACAGCTTTTAGCTATTTCAACATTCAACTTCTTGGCAACTGAACTATACTGAACATAAACTATCATTTTAAAATGCAATTATGTTATCTGTTAGTACAGCATATTAACATAATGTGTTTCGCATAAAAAGTAATTTGGGTATTGCAAATATACATTGGTTGGATGAACTTTTGCAAGTGTATCAGAAGGAAAGAGCTGTTTTGAACTGGAAGAGAGCAAATATCACCCTTCACATATGTTCACACCATGTGATCAATTACATCTAATCATATCTTAACTGTGTTTAACCAGAACAAGGTGATGATTGCAACAACCTGCTGACTGCTTCACAATATGGCATGTCCAATTTATCACACTGAGAAACGATTCTGTACTTGCAGGTTTCCCCACACATGTTTTGTGAACTGCCGATGGCAAATCATACAACTAAGGCTGGATTTTGCAGTCAGCGGAATGATGGTCTTCATTATAAAAGAGTCATGAGGATGTCCACATTAAGAATTTCAGTTTGCAATGAGCTGCAACAAGGCTGAATATTGCTCATTCCTGATGAAGGGCTTTGCCCGAAATGTCTATTTTCCTGCTCCTTGGATGCTGCCTGACCTGTTATGCTTTTCCAGCACCACTCTGATCTTGGAATGAAGATCTTGCTCACTCCTGACTTGGAATAAACCTCCATTATAAAAGAACCATGAGGATGTCCACATTAAGAATTTCAGTTTGAAATGAGTTGCAGCAAGGCTGAACATTGCTATGCAGCTTGGCTGAAAATAGCAGGCAGTCACGGGCACAGCTTCCAGTCACTTCACCACAAAAACAGTATCAATCAGGCTTCTTCAGTTAAAAAGGTTTTTCAGCATTGGATTTACTGCACAAATTCACAGGATGTGGGTGTTGCTGGCTAGGCCAACATCTATTGCCCATTCTGCATTACCCAGGTTAAGGTTTAACCACATTGCTGTGGGTCTGGAGTCACATGTAGGCCAGAACAGGTAAGGATAATGGTTTCCTTCCGTTAAGGGCTTTAGTGAACCAGATGCTGTTTCCTGACTTGACAGTTGAGAATGCATTAATTCCAGGTTTTATATTGAATTCAAATTTCACCATCTACCACAGCAGGACTTGAACTATGGCCCCCAAGACATTAGCAGGGTTTCTGGACTAACTGTCGAAGAGTGTGGTGCTGGAAAAGCACAGCTGGTCAGGCAGCATCCAAGAAGCAGAAGAGTCGATGTTTCGAGCATAAGCCCTTCATCAGGGAGGGTTTATGCTCGAAACGTCGATTCTCCTGCTCTTTGGATGACGTCTGACCGGCTGTGCTTTTCCAGCACCACACTCTTTGACTCTGATCTCCAGCATCTGCAGTCCTCACTTTCTCCTCTCTGGATTAACAGCCCAGTGAATAATACCACTAGGCCATCCCCTCCCCATCAATCAAAATTAAAGTACTTCAAGATGTGCAATAGTTCTGATACAAATCAATCATCTTTAAATTGTGATATGTTAAAATAAAAGAGTTTCAACATAATTTATCAGACTTTTAATAAAAATTGTTCATATTAAAAAATTAATTTAGTTTTACTTTTAAAGTGTCTTCAGCCTACATATTTCATATTCACAAATTGAGAGGTTCCCTACAAGGATATGACATTTATTAATTCATAATTAGTGGGCAATTGACCCAAATTTATATTGGTTTCATACTCACAAATTTGATGTGGTGAATCTTCAAGTGTAGTCTTCATTGCCCCCTTCACAATATTTGGTTTTGGATAGTATAATGGTGCAAAACTAATCACCATTACTTATACTGCAAATCTAGCTCACTTTATGATTATTATGTTGAGAATGGCTGGTAATTTCCTCCAGATTTGGGGAAGCAATCAAGCAGGGAGCTATTCAGCCAGATCCTTTCTGTTATGTAGCAGTTTGGCATTTTCCATGGATAAGTAAGTCCACCCAAATACAGCATTTGTGCTCAACTTCTGTAGCAGAGTGAAGGAACAAACTGAGATGAGGAGGGATTTCTTCAGCCAGAGGCTGGTGACTCTGTGAAACTCATTGCCACAGATGGGTTTGGAGGCCAAGTCGTTGAGTGCCTTTAAGACAGAGATAGGATTTTGATTACTAGGGGATTGAAGGTTACAGGAGAAGGCAGGAAAATGGGGTTGAGAAACCTGATCAAGTGGCAGAGTAGACCCAATGGGCTGAATAGCCTAATTATGCTCCTATGTCTTCTCCTCTTATGGTGAAGACAGTGTGATGGTGCAGATCATAGTATTTCTGTCTTCAAAGAGGATGAATGCAAGGAATTGGCAAAATGTTTCCTTGCATATCTGAAGGCCTCTCCTTCTCAACTCCCCCCTTGCCTGAAGTGTGGTGGCCCTCAGGTTAACTCACCACCAATTATCTTTCTCACAATCAGTGAAAGAGCAGCCCTATGGTCTGGTAAGACTATGGTGACTTGATCTATAACAGGAGAGAGAAAATTTATATTTAAAAGATCATCTCCCAGACCACTAAAGGTCAAAGGACAATCATTTGTGCTCCATTTGTGTCAATTTAGAATTTGTTTGCAGTCACCTTGCCAGCCAGTTTCAGTGCCCCTGTAAATTTTTACAAGATGTCCACTACAGTGATGAGAGTTACACAAAAATACATCATGTTTAGTGCAGAAACACAGTGGGCAGGTGCCAATGCCAGACCGCCAACATTACAGAGGTTTCCTATCCAAACAGAAAATCCTGCATTATAACTATCCAACAAAACAATTGTGGCAATGTTTCAACTAGACATTTGAGGTCCTGATGAAGGGCTTTTGCCCGAAACGTCGATTTTGCCTGTCCTCGGATGCTGCCTGAATTGCTGTGCTCTTCCAGCACCACTGATCCAGAATTTGAAAATAATGGACTACTGTTTATGTGAAAAAGAAGAGTCACATTTTACAATGCAGTTCTACTGGCACAAAGACTCACTTGGTGAGGTCAAGGGTTAGAGAATCAGACATGAAAACCATTGTTCTGAGTTCCTGATAGTCTCAACTTTCTGGCCTTTGATTGCAAATGGCTGGGAAAAATATGATTCAACAAACTGAGTCTCAGAGGAGTTAGCAGTTCAGTTAGAACAGTCCAGTGGATGATACTGAAATAACTGCACAAGCGCCAGAATCCCGTCACCAAGTCACCCTTTATTTACACATGGAGAGTCCTTGACACTGATCCAGCTCCCTCAGAGCCAGTTCTCAGAGTGGCAGGATGTCTGACACTTCTTTTTATATCTGTCAGCCAGGGCTTCCTGATTGGATCAGATTAATAGCCCCAATCAGGGAACTCATATTCTATGAAGTCCACCTGGCTGACCACATTCCAGTCGCTGCATCCCTCACCCTCTGAGTCCGAGGACATGGGCAGGTTCTTTATCTGGGGCAATTTAACACAAGGTTAGGTTCCGCCGATTCTGCCTCTGATATGGATGGCGTGTAACAGACCTTAGCTCACCCCTTGTGCCCGGTCCTTGTCAAAAGAAATTCATTCTCTTTCTCAGGAAGCAAAGGCATTGAAGCAGTGACATCCACCGTGTGCATCTCAGATTTCGAGGTATCTTCAATGCTTTATGGAGAGGGAGAACCCCTGGGTTCGAAACAGTCAGAAAGATTGTTGAAGAGCTCCTGTTTGTGAGTTTGCAGCTTTCATATGGTCCACATGCTTGTTCAGGATCATTTCACCTACTCAAACGTTATACCTCACTGGACCTGACCTCGTATCGACCATGCCTCTTACCCATGCATGGCCATTCCCATGGTTCCTGCAACAAGCACCACCCCTGAAGTAAACTGTCTGTCTCACTTAGCGGAGTCTTGCGTCCAGTATTAATGTTCCTGATGCCGTTTAACCCTGTCTCCCAAGTCTGGGAAGATCACAGGTCTTCCTTGAGATCATAGTGTGCCAATCCCTTAGAGGATGATAGCTGTTTCTTCACCTCCCTGAAAGCTATGACTTGTCTATGTCACCATTTCCATGGCTGACCCTTTTTTTAATGAGTTGATGCAAAGGTGCCAGGATGGAGGCCAGGTTATGTATGAACTTTTTATAATAATTCACCAGCCCAAAGAAAGTCCTAAGTTGTGGTACAGATGTGGTAGTAAGGCCACCTTTGAGTGTCCTCGCTTTATCTTCCACATTTTCCCCTTTCAAGGCATACACCCACCTTGGACAAGTGTCTAAGGACTGTGTCCAAGTTTTCTAGGTGCTCCTTATTGGTCTTCCCAGTTATTAGCATTTTATCCAGATAAATGGCAACCTGAGTCGATCTTATAAAATGTTCTCCCATCATCTGCTGAAAAATTACAGAGGCTGACAATACCCCAAATGGCAGTCTTGTATATTGGTACAAACCCTTATGGGTATTAATTGTAGTGTATTTCTGGAAATCCTCATCTAAATGCAATTGCAAATACGCATTGCTCACGTCCAACTTCATGAAGGAGAGTGCCCCCAGGCAGCTTTGTGTATAAACCCTCTATGCGAGGGATTGGGTATTTTGTCAACTGCTAAAAATGGTTTACCAATTTACCAGACACCCATCAGGCTTCATAATTGGCGTAACTGGTGCTGCCCGACCAACAGACTGGGCTGGTTTCATGACTCCTTCACTTTCCAGCCTTCTGACTCTATTTTTGCTCAGAAAGCAAATGGCCCTGGCAGGCCTTGCAGAATTGAGGAATTGCTTCCTGCTCAACATACAAGGTCTTGGCTCTTCTGATAGTCCCTGAACTTCCTGAAAAACCTCTGGGTATTTCATAAGGACTTCAGCAGGCAGTCATTTTCTAATCAAAAAAATATTGAGCCAAACTCGGTGAATCTTTCTCAACCAATTTCACCCCATCAAGCTTGGGCCCAAGCCTTTTACTACAATCAATGGTAACTGAACCAACTGCTTCTCATAAGGGACCAGAACCAAAGTTGTACCCTTAATCTATAAGGGTTCCCTGGTATAGGTTGTCAGTGTGGACGGGGTCTTGCGCAAACTTAAGGGTTGGAGTACAGAGAGAATTTTGTCAAAGACTGGTTCACTGAAATGGCTGCACTGCTATCGACCTCCATAAAATCAGATGACCATTTAACCAGATTAGTTCTGATTTGAATGTTGCAAACTAATTTGAACTGTTCCAAAGCAGATATTGGTGGACTTTCCAGGGTTTGCACTCTCCTGGATACTGGCCTATGTAATTTAGGTCGTGAGCCTCTTTTGCTACCTCCAATCCACATACCAACAGCAACTACATTGGTTTGCTGAAGAACATTTTAAACGTTTGGCCAAGGGTTGGCTTTGTTTTGGAGTTTTGCTGTGGGCTGATCTAGCATTCCTCTGTTCAGGATATGTCCTGAATGAGGCTGTGCAATTGCCTTACTCTATTTCTATCTGAATAGGTACTCATATGCTCCTCTTGCTACATTTTCCAATGATAAAGCCAAGTTGCAGTTCCTGTTTGAAGTCCATTTGGGCTTCAGTTAGTAAGTGCTTTTGGTTGGTTACGTCATTAATCCTACACACCAAATGGTCTCTCCACATCTCATTAAAGGTTAAACCAAAGTTACTTGCATCCACCAGTTGTCTTAACTGAGTCAAAAATCCTTCTAAGGATTCCCTGGTTCTCTGATTGCTGAGTAGAACTGATAGCATCTCAGAATTAGAAGAGGCTTAGGTTCATAATATTCCTTAACTAAATCCATCAAATCTTGAAAGGTTTTAATATCTGGTGACTCGGGTAAAAGGAGGCTCCTAATAACCAAAAAAGCTGTGGGTCCACAAGCTGTCAGAAAAATTACTCACTGTTTTTCATCTGCTCCAATGTCATTTGCCTGGGAAAAAAAAATGCACTCTTTCCACATACTAGGCCCAGACTTTGACTGCAGGACCAAATGAGTCAAGCTTCCCAAATAATGGCATGATGCCAGAAACTATTACAAGCAAATTCTTTCAGGAGCACGCTCTTCTCTCACCACCACTGGAATAACTCCAGAGACCAGTATCCTATCATCAAGTCACCCTTTATTTAGACACAGAGAGTCCTTGACATTGATCTAGCTTCTTTAACCCCTGGCATTCCTGTTTATATCTGTCAGCCAGGGCTCCCTGATTGACAGCCACAATCAGGGAACTCATATTCACCTGGCTGAAGTCATTACAATCATTACAAATGCATTTTGGTTTCCTCCTAAGGTCTCCAGAATCACAAATGAGAATTGATAAATGCCATTTGGCCCACTTCTGTTCCTACCTCATACATTTGTATGTACACTTGTAAGAAGGAATAAAAACTGGCTTTGCCAATGACATCCACATCCCGAATATGAATGGATTTTAAATAAATACTTTCAATCAAAGTTTATGCGTCTTCATAAATTGAAACAGCCAAATTTCACATCAGTCACCTTTCATTCTACTGTCTCAGAATTAACTCTACCTAACTCTAACTTGGGTTAAAAGAAAATGTAAACCAGGCTTATTCCATTAGAAAGAGAATAACTATTTATTGTAATCAAACTGCTTTTAACCAATGGCAAAAAGTAAAATGGATAATTGCTAATCTGTAACTGTATAACTTAAACAACTATATTGAAATAACAGGAATTCTAATGTATATAACTTAAACTTTACCTCTTTAAACCTCCCTAACACATACACACACACATACAAAATGAAGAAAAAACAAGACAAAATAAATATTATAAGTAGAGGAGGGAAAAAAATGATAGTCAGATGAACACAGTTCTGTATCACCAGTCCAAAATTACAGATGAAATGGTTTGGTTCATCTTTATTTGTCTGCACAGTGATAATTAGTACTAGGTTGACTGGTTGTTTGGTTGGGCATAGGTGTCTTTCTTTTCTTGTGAGCTTTAACAATCTAATTTTCAACAGCTCTGAACGTAGTTTTTGCTCTTCTTTCAAAAAGCGGTAGAGAGAGGAATTTCTCCAGAGCAAAATAATAAAGAGAGATCTTGATGCTGCAAACTACTGGGACTCCTGTCTTCTTCTGTTTTCATCATGGAAATTTCTGTCATATGTTGAAAAATATGGCTTGATCATAGGCTAACCAGTGAACATACGGTTCTTTTTAGGAGATCATATTGCTAAAGTGAGGCAGTAAGTCAAAGGCTCATCACACATGGATGTCCCATTTATACAACATATCAAAAAAAGCACTGCATCATTTCTGTCAATTGCACTCATTCCAAAAACTCAGATGAGTCAGGAAAACACCAGCTGAATGGTGATCTGGAGTCTGACGTTTCATAATCCCACAATGCCATGTGATATCTCCATGCTTACTGAGCACTTACAGGTTATGTCAATAATGCTTGGCAATCACACAGCAAGACATCCAGCCTTTACACTTCAGAACACAAAGGCAAACGTGAACTGAGTACATTAATATCATTGCTGAATGTCAACATATGTACACACACTGATCAAGTGGTTATTTCTGTTCAATCTTAATATAAATTAAAAGCTATGTTGGAAAGAATAGGTTTTACAAACTCTTCTGTTTCTGTACTTCTATTTAAATCAAATGAGTTTAACATGGTTTCACTCATGAACTAAGGGATGTTAACCTTGAAGAGAAGGAAGATTCACAGTACAGTTCAGTGAATAGAAAATATTGTAAGAGATGTTTGAAACAAAAAAATGGTTGCAATTCAATGTTAACGTACTGAGGGAGGTTTCCTTCCATGACTGTGATTCTATTCAGCCAAGTGAATATTATTTAGCAGTGTGCGTGTCAATCAGACTTAGAAAATTGTTTCCAATGGATGTGGTGTGATACTTTCAGACTGTTCACTGCATGTGGACAGAAGAGGCAACTGGATAAAAAAATTACATTCCTCACAGGCCTTGCATTCACATTGAATTTAAAACTAATTTGAAAGCAGTGTCACAACAGTCATAGAATCATAGAGATGTACAGCATGGAAACAGACCCTTCTATCCAACCCGTCCATGCCGACCAGATATCCCAGCCCAATCTAGTCCCACCTGCCACCATCTGGCCTATATCCCACCAAACCCTTCCTATTCATATAACCATCCAAACACCTTTTAAATGTTGCAATTGTACCAGCCTCCACCACTTTCTCTGGCAGCCCATTCCACACACGTACCACCCTCTCCGTGAAAAAGTTACCCCTTAGGTCTCTTTTATATCTTTCCCCTAAACCTATGCCCTCTAGCTCTGGACTCCCTCACCCCAGGGAAAAGACTTTGTCTATTTATCCTATCCATGCCCCTCATGATTTTATAAAACTCTATATGGTCACCCCTCAGCCTCCCATGCTCCAGGGAAAACAGCCACAGCCAACTCAACCTCTCCCTATAGCTCAAATCCTCCAACCCTGGAAACACCCTTGGAAATCATTTCCGAACCCTTTCAAGTTTCACAACATCCTTCTGATAGGAAGGAGATTTGAATTGAACACAATATTCCAACAGTGGCCGAACCAATGTCCTGTACAGCTGCAACATGACCTCTCAACTCCTGTACTCAATACTCTGACCAATACAGGAAAGCATAACAAATGCCTTCTTCACTATTCTGTCTACCTACACTCCAAGGTTTCTTTGTTCAGCAACACTCCCTGGGACCTTACCATTAAGTGTATCAGTCGTGCTAAGATTTGCTTTCCCAAAATGCAGCACCTCACATTTATCTAAATTAAACTCCATCTGACACTCCTCAGCCCATTGGCCCATCTGATCCTTGATGAAAAGCAATCCATGATTTAAAACATGAATTTACGGTCATGAAAGAAATTCTGAGTCTGGCGGAAGAGATCCTAAATAGACTTTGTATGGTAAAAGTACTTTTGCTCAATGATGTAAAGGCAACAGTGGTGGCAGCTCAAAAAGGCACAACAGAAATACACAAAAATTCATTTCTAGCATTCATTCAGGAGAGAGAGAAAGAAAGAAACCCACACTGCAAACGGACACAGCACTGAACCTGTCTAGTTACTACCTTTGCTGTTAAATTCATGTATAGCTGGACATTGGAGTGCATCTGGTGAAATTAACAAACAGTGAAATTCACAACTGATCTTGGAGGAACCTGTTTGGGAAAGGTCACAGCACAGAAACAGATAAGCAAATAGCTTTAAATGTGACCTTGCTGTAAATCTACAATAGTGAGTAGAGTGGGTTCTTTCTTAATTATATGTTTTATTGAGATATGTCTCTTGATTAAACTTAAAAATGTAAGCCATAAGTATTAATTTAAGCTGGAGCAGTGTCTTGCAGAGGAATAACACGGTGCTATTTTTTGGGTCTGCAGATTGGAAGAAGTAAAAATGGCCTTTAGTAGAGTGATATGCTCTTCTTGTCAGATGTGGGAGTTCAGAGAGAGTTTATGGGCTACTGAGGATTATATCTGCAATAAATGCCGTTTATTGCAAATCCTATCAGATTGAATGGATCGGTTGGAGCAACAGTTAGAGGCAATGAGGAATTTACAGAGCTAGGGGGTGTGATGCATGGCAGTTATAGGAATGGAGAAAAGCCGCACAGAAAGTCATATAGATAGGTTAACTCCAGGAAAGGTAAGAGAGATAGGCAGGTAGTGCAGGGGTCCTCTGTGGCTATCCCCTTTCAAACAAATATGCTGTTTTGGAAAATGTAGGGGGTGATGGATTCTCAGGGGAATGTAGCACAGACAGCCAAGTTTCTGGTATTCAGACTGGCTCTAATGCAATGAGGAGTACGTCGGGTTCCAAGAAATCTATTGTGTTAGGTGACGCTCCAGTCAAGGGCACAGACAGACGTTTCTGTGACCAATAGCGAAAATTCAGAATGGTGGGTTGCCTCCCTGGATCAAGGATGTCTCAGAGAGGGTGCAGAATGTTCTCAAGGAGGAGAGGGCCCAGCAGTAGGCCATTGTACACATTGGAACCAACAACATAGGAATGGTAAAGGATGAGATTCAGTCGGTAAAATATAGAGAGTTAGACAGGAATTTAAAAAGGAGGTCCTCGAGAGTAGTAATATCTGGATTACTCCCAGTGCTATGAGCTAGCGAGGGTAGGAATAATAGGATAGAGCAGATGAATGCATGGTTGAAGAGCTGGTGTATGGGAGGAGGAATCACATTTTTCGATCATTGGAATCTCTTCTGAGGTAGAGGTGACCTGTACAAGAAGGACGGATTGCACTTGAATTGTAAGGGGACTAATATATTCTCAGGGAGATTTGCAAGAGCTGCTTGGGAGGATTTAAATTAGTAAAGTGGGGAAGTGGGACCCAAGGAGATAGTGAGGAAAGAGATCAATCTGAGACTGGTACAGTTGAGAAAAGAGGCAAGCCGAACAGTCAGGGCAGGCAGGGACAAAGCAGAGAACAAGGTAGGACTAATAAATTAACTGCATTTATTTCAATGCAAGGGGCCTAACAGGGAAGGCAGATGAACTCAGGGCATGGTTAGGAACATGGGACTGGGATATCATTGTAAGAATAATAGGGTGATTACGGTAGGGGATTTTAACTTTCCAAACATAGACTAGGGTTGCCATAGTGTTAAGCATTTAGATGGAGAGGAATTTGTTAAGTGTGTACAAGACAATTTTCTGATTCAATATGTAGATGCACCTACTAGAAAAGGTACAAAACCTGACCTACTCTTGGGAAATAAGGCAGGCAGGTGACTGAGGTGTCCATGGGGGAGCACTTTGGTGCCAGCGACCATAATTCTATTAGTTTTAAAATAGTGATGGAAAAGGATAGACCAGATCTAAAAGTTGAAGTTCTAAATTGGAGGAAGGCCAATTTTGACGGTATAAGGCAAGAACTCTCAAAAGCTGATTGGGGGCAGATGTTCACAGGTAAAGCAACGGCTGGAAAATGGGAAGCCTTCAGAAATGAGACAACCAGAGTCCAGAGACAGTATATTCCTGTCAGGGTGAAAGGAAAGTCTGGTAGGTGCAGGGAATGCTGAATGACTAGAGAAATTGAGGGTTTGGTTAAGAAAAAGAACAAAGCATATATCAGATATAGACAGGAGAGATCGAGTGAAGCCTGAGAAGAGTATAAAAGCAGTAGGAGTAAACTTAAGAGGGAAATCAGGAGGGCAAAAAGGGGACATGAGATAGCTTTGGCAAATAGGGTTAAGGAGAATCCAAAGGGTTTTTGCAAATACATTAAGGACAAAAGGGTAACTGTGGAGACAATAGGGTCCTTCAAAGATCAGCAAGGTAGCCTTTGTGTGGAGCTGCAGGATATGAGGGAGATGCTAAATGAGTATTTTTTATCAGTCTTTTCCGTGGAGAAGGACATGGAAGATATAAAGTGAAAGGAAACAGATGGTGATATCTTGAAAAATGTCCATATTACAAAGGAGGAAGTGCTGGATGTCTTGAAATGCATAAGTGGATAAATCCCCAGGACCTGTACCCTGGAATGCTATGGGACGCTAGGGAAGTGATTGCTGGGCCTCTTACTGAGATATTTGATTCATAGATAGTCACAGGTGAGGTGCCGGAAGACTGGGGGTTGGCAAACGTGGTGGCACTGTTTAAGAAAGTTGGTAAGGACAAGCAAGGGAACTATAGACCAGTGAGCCTGACATCATTGGTGGGCAAGTTGTTGGAAGGAATCCTGAGGGACAGGATGTACATGTATTTGGAAAGGCAAGGACTGATTAGGGATAGTCAGCATGGCTTTGTGCGTGGGAAATCATGGCTCACAAACTTGATTGAGTTTTTTGAAGAAGTAACAAAGAGGATTGATGAGGGCAGAGCGGTAGATGCGATCTACATGGACTTCAGTAAGGCATTTGACAAGATTCCCCATGGGAGACTGGTTAGCAAGGTTAGATCTCATGGATTACAGGGAGAACTGGCCATTTGGATATAGAACTGGCTCAAAGGTAGAAGACAGAGGGTGGTGGTGGAGGGTTGTTTTTCAGACTGGAGGCCTATGACCAGTGGAGTGCCTCAAAGATTGGTGCTGTGTCCACTACTTTTCGTCATTTATATATATGATTTGGATATGAACATAGGAGGTATAGTCAGTAAGTTTGCAGATGACACCAAAATTGGAGGTGTAGTGGACAGTGAAGAAGGTTACCTCAGATTACAACAGGATCTTGATCAGATAAGCGAATGGGCTTATGGAGTGGCAGATGGAGTTTAATTTAGATAAATGCGAGGTGCTGCATTTTGGGAAAGCAAATCTTTGAACAAAGAGATCTTGGAGTGCAGGTTCATAGCTCCTTGAAAGTAGAGTTGCAGGTAGATACAATAGTCAAGAAGACGTTTGTTATGCTTTTCTTTACTGGTCAGAGTATTAAGTACAGAAGTTGGGAGGATATGTTACGGCTGTACAGGACATTGGTTGGGCCACTTTTGGAATATTGTGTGCAATTCAAATCTCCTTCCTATAGGAAGGATGTTGTCAAACTTGAAAGGGTTCAGAAAATATTTACAAGGACATTGCTATGGTTGGAGGATTTGAGCTTTAGGGAGAGGTTAAATAGGCTGAGGCTGTTTTCCCTGGAGGCTGAGGGGTGACCTTATAGAGGTTTATAAAATTATGAGGGGCATGGCTAGGGTAAATAGGCAAAGTCTTTTTCCTGGGGTGGGGGAGTCCAGAATTAGAGGGCACAAGTTTAGGGTGAGAGGGGTAAGACATAAAAGAGACCTAAGGGGCTACGTTTTTGCGCAGAGGGTGGTGTGTGTGTGTGGAATGGGCTGCCAGAGGAAGTGGTGGAGGCTGGTACAATTGCAACATTTAAAAAGCATCTGGATGGGTATATGAATCAGAAGGTATTGGAGGGACATGTGCCGGGTGCTGGCAGGTGGAACTAGATTAATTTAGGCTATCTGGTCAGCATGGACGAGTTGGATGGAAGGATCTGTTTCTGCGCTGTACACCTCTATGACTATCTGACTATATGAATATAAATTGAAATAGCTTTCTTTACAACACGGATTAAATCAGACATATCTTTGTAGAAGTGAGTACAATTTTTATTTCTATTGGAGTGTGGTGGTGAAAGAGGAGTTGAATTAGGAATATAGTAAGTAATTACATTCCACCACACTGAAGTATCTTGAAAATGATTTACACTTGATCATCTTGAATGTGTATATCAAATACGTATAAATAGAACTGCAGACACATCTGGCTGCAGCCAGTGCACAAACAAATGGTGCTGTGAAGTACATTCACTCTAACATGTGAATCCCTTTGTGAACTGCTTGTTACTTTCTGTGAAGCTGGGACATAATTTGTCCCTAGTTGAGGGAGAAATACAATGTTATAACTTAAAACCGATGATTTGTAAATGCGCACTTTTGAATTCTACTCAGATCATTTCTCTTTGTGGCAGTAATTTTAACATTGCCATCAACAAAAATCTTTACACTTCCACTAATAACACTTCATACTAATAACAATTAAGACTCTGGGATTCCAAGGCATGCTGAGAAAAGCACAATAAGGCATTGTTACATGGAAAAGCACTTTCCAATATCAGTCATAATCCCGTAGGTGACAGGTTTGAATGGCTGACTCTCCATCAAAGCCGATGCATATTTGAACTCTTCAACACCCACCCACACGCACATCTCCACTACCACACCCCCCTCCCCCGAACAAGCATGAAACATTTGCCTTTTGTCTTTGTCTGCGAGAGACAGTCAGAAATATCTGAACCCCTTACACAAAACCCCTGCTGTGCAGTTTAAGGTGCTGAATTTCAAATGTTAATAATGCAATCCTTAGTATGTATTAAATTTTTTTAAACATAAGGAATGTGGATACTTGCTCTCAAGTTAAAACCTTTCCGCCCCCCAACACCAAATAGGAAAAAAAGTGTTCACTTCAACATCCGTCGCAGTTGAGACCTTGCACTAAAAATAACATCATTGGGATATTTTAGAAGGCAGATTATTCCTCAATTGTCTTGAAACCCAGGAACAGTAGGCTCATGAGGGCCACACCGTAGCTATGCAGGAGATCCCATAAGAAGATTAAAACTGGTGAATATTTCATGCCCTGATTGACAAACCTTGTGAACCTGTTGTGAGACTGGCGCCCGTGTCCCAATTTAAAATTGATCCCTGAAAGCAGTCTGTTTAAAATTCTCGCCTTTCATTGACAGAGGGGAAATGGCAGGCCATTCGTGAAGCATAAAGTGGGGGGGGGGGGGGGGGAGCGGAGACATGGGCTGGGGAGTTGGCTGCAACTTTATTTACTCAAGCAGAGAGACATTCTGTCTCCTTGCAATTCAAAGAAAAAGGGAGAATAATGGAATTTCGAGAGTGGGTGGTTCAGACTGTGACTCCAGGGTGTTTGCAGCAGAGCTAAAAGAGATGTCATCCTCCTGCCTCCAGACAGCGACATTTCAACTGATCTTGAGAAGCCGACACTAACCACAACAATTACAACTTCTGTAGCAAATTGATTGCAAACAAACTTCCCGGCTGGATCAAAGACAACATTTATTTTCAATCTTGTCTGTTTCTCATTTTCTAAAACAAAACAGGGATATCATCTCATTTGCATTTCATAATGCACCACGGTAAAATGTGACCATATGCCCTGATTTCTGAAATTCATACCGCGCATCCGACGCAATTTAAGAAATCTCAGGAGACAACATCACTTACTTCAGAGAAAATGGAAACAGAAATGGTTGGGGCATGCCGCTGTCATTATCTTAACTTCAAAAAAAACTTGTACACGTTTGCAGAAGCGTAAGAAATAAGATATAATTTATGAAGCAGCATAAAGGCTTGTGGAATTTTATGACGGATGTGCTACTTGATTAGCAATCAGTTACTTCTTCAATGCATGCTTCAGGAATCTGGCAGATCCTAATTATGCTTGTGGAATGAGATAGCACAGAAGGAGGCCATTCAGCCCACCATGCTTGTGCCAGGTCTTTGAAAGAGCCTTCCAATTAGCTCCTGCTCGCCCCAGTCCCTCCTCCATTGCAATGCCAGTTCTTTTCCTCTCGACTATTTCTTTCATGAATCTGTCTCTAACTAATCCTTCAGACAGCAGACAGAGAGTTACATCCAGGCCCAGTAACCAGGGCTCTGGGACGGCCATTGTGCTTAGGTCAGGGGTCAGGGGCCCATCATTTCTGTCCATACCCCAGCTCTCAGCCACTGTATGTCAGTTTTCATATTTGCTGCATGAAAACACATTCTCCTCAATTCCCTCCTGCTTTTCTTGCAGTTACTTTAAATCTGTATTCTTCAGTTCCTGACCTTACTCTCCATCTATTCTATTAAAGCCCCTAATCACTTTGACACATCTATTAAGTCATACTTGAAACTTTTGTCTTCTGTGGTGAACAATCCCAGTCTCTCTAGCCTCTAGTCCTCCACCACTAATAACATCGAAACAAATGGCCTCTGTACAGTCTCCAACCCCCGACATCCTTTTTGGAGACTAATGATCAAGGCATAGAGCTCCAAGTTCACAATGTAAAACTGGCTTTACACACAACAGTTCAAAAGCACTATATTGGAAAATTTCTGAAGAGTGACATGTAACACCAAAATAAAAACAGCACATTTGATGGAATACGACCTGTAGATGTTGTTGATTCTCTAAATCCAAATGTCTTGCATCCACAATTCTGTAAAGGATTAGCTTCCAAGACTGCTGGGCTTTGCTTAGTGTTTGAGCTTACATTGGTCCAATTTTCAACAACCATTTACATTTATATAGCATCTTGAAAATGACCCAAAACTACAGATGCTCAGGGGTAAATGACTTTTTCAAACTTTATTGGAATGATTCAACAAGATTGTACTGTATAGATTATTAACACGCTCCTAAAGTATTTGAGAAATCAAGATGACATACTGATGTCATTATGTTAAGACATACCAAGTCAACTGGACTTCCTCTGAAAAAGATATTTTCAATGTTTCCAATGTGTCCTTTGCTAGACACATGTTTTAAATGTTACGGTTACAATAGAAATACTAGGACTGAGCAATTGGTTTCATGGTGACATTCTCACCTCTGAGACAGAGGATGCAAGATTAAAAGTTTGAAGGTAAGAACTCTGATTAATAACCGTTGAGATACTGACATCTTGTGGGTATCAGTAATTCCAACTTTTGATTGGCTTAATGAAGTGTGGGAGACCATAAATTCTCCGCTAGGATTACCACCCCTATTGTTTGTTATAAAGATGGTTTGTCATGTAAAAGGCATTGCAGCCTATCATGTCCATCAACCTTTGTACTGTCCTGCAAGAGAAGAGTGAAGGTACAAAACAGGTACTACTACTGAGTTGGGGTGATCTTAATTAAAATGTCAATGTGATCCCTATCAGAGGCATCTCATTCTCACCATATAATGTAACATAAATTGGCAAAAAAAAGCACAGAACATGTGTAAGACATCCAGATCAAGGCTGAGACTGAAAAAGGGGATGGAATAGAGTCATAGAGATGTACAGCACAGAAACAGACCCTTCTGTCCAACTCATCCAGGCCGACCAGATATCTAATCTAGGTAGACCAGATACCCAATCTAGTCCCACCTGCCAGCACCCGGCTCCTATCCTCTTGGAGAAGAGTGAGAACAGGAGTTGTTTAAACCTCCAAAACAGGGATGGGTTGGAAGCAGTATTCTTACAAAGTTGTTAGTTCACTGCAAGCATCCCACAGCTTCACTTTTAACCGTGGTTAGTTTGGTGGAGATTGCTGAGGAAAGGTGGGCTGTGGCAAATTCACTCTCAGGAGGTGAATTGGGGCCTGGCAACACTCAAAGGGCAGGATGAAGTGGACAGCTTCCTTTCACTGGAGGCTGGCCCATCAATCTGCTGTCAGTAGGTGGGGCAATATTAAAAGCTTTAGTGGAGGCTTGTATCTGCATATAAACAGGATTCTGGATTAGTGGTGCTGGAAGAGCGCAGCAGTTCAGGCAGCATCCAAGGAGCTTCGAAATCGACGTTTCGGGCAAAAGCCCTTCATCAGGAATAAAGGCAGTGAGCCTGAAGCGTGGAGAGATAAGCTAGAGGAGGATGGGGGTGGGGAGAAAGTAGCATAGAGTACCATGGGTGAGTGGGGGAGGAGGTGAAGGTGATAGGTCAGGGAGGAGAGGGTGGAGTGGATAGGTGGAAA
>NC_057734.1:33915053-33930980 GCF_004010195.1 Chiloscyllium plagiosum
TGGAGATGGAGAGGTCCAGGAAGGGGAGGGAGGTGTCAGAGATGGTCCAGGTAAATTTAAGGTCAGGGTGGAATGTGTTGGTGAAGTTGATGAATTGGTCAACCTCCTCGCGGGAGCATGAGGTGACGCCAATAAACAGGACTCTATTTCTTAACCGATGGAGGACGATTTCTAGACTCAGGCAGCCCGGCAGGTGAAAGGGGCAGGGGAGGGCTGGATTCATTCAGATATGGAGCTGACCTGTGGGTCAGGTGAAGGGGAACAGTCAGCCATGGAACATACAAAGCAATTTGACCTCAAAGTCTACCCCCCTCCCCACCACCCCCACACCCTCCCCCACTCCCCCCTACCCATTGAACTGGAGGTAAAGAGGCATTCTTCTCTCAAATGGTCAGCAGTCTTTGCAATTCTGCTCCACAGTGGAGTCTGGGTCATTGGTGTAAGACTGAATTAAACAGATCTTTGATCAATAACAAAGTTAAGGGTGATGGTGAACCAGGCAGGAACATGGAGCTAAAGTCACAATCCGATCAGCTGCAGTTTTATTTGATGGTGGAGCAGGTTTGATGGGCCAAATAGCATATGCCCGCTCCTCTTTCATGTGCTATTTCCTTATGAGCAAGGACCATTGTCTTTTGGCCAGTTGTCAACATTGCAAAAGTATTTCATTGAGAGTAGAGTGATTTAGGACGTTCAGGAAAAACAAAACATATTGTTTAATTTCATAGCTCTACTTTCTTAATGGCTGTATTTGAAACCAGTTAATCAAAAGATAAACTATATTCAGGAACATTGAACGAGAAACCAGGGAGTTAATGGTCAGCACCACAAATGGAATAGAAACCACATTCCATACTTCAACATAGTTTTTAGATCTGTGGGGGAACTATCATAATGACAATTAGAATATAAATGTCAATATTTCAGTGGGAACTATACGAATATAGAAATTACAGCACAGTTTAAGTATCACTTCCCATCAATGCCACTTGTTTTCATTTGTGCCATCACTTCATCAATTACAAAATAAATCAGCACAAAATAAACCATGGAGCTCACTTTCCCAAGTAACACAATGTTTTATCAGGCAGGTCTTGTCACTCTTGGATGGCAAAGATCCAAACGTAACAGATGTTCCCACTTAAAATCGACAACTTCATCTCTTCCTCTCAGGTGCTTTGACTTGGAGGTGTTGGTGGTGGACTGGTGTGGACAAAGTTACAAATCACACAACAGCAGGTTATAGTCCAATAGGTTTATTTGGAAACACTAGCTTTCAGAACGCTGATCCCTCTGAAAGCTAGTGCTTCCAAATAAACCTGTTGGACTATAACCTGGGTATTGTGTGATTTTTCACGTTATCTCAGTTGTCTCTTTGGGGATAGCCAAGGAATGATACTGAATTGTGAAAGGTTTGTTTTTTTAATTTATTTCATTTTTACAAGGGGATGGTGATATAGTGATAATGTCACTCCACTAGTTATCCAGCAGCCCCAGCTATTTCCACAGTAGCTGGCACAATTCAAACTCAATTACACAAATCTGGAACTGAAAGCTCGAGTCGGCAATGAAACTCCACTAATGGAATAATCATCAATTGTTGTAAAAGACTGAAGCAGTGTGAGCCTAAATCCAGTGAAGATTGAAGCAGTGTGAGCCTAAATCCAGTGAAGACTGAAGCAGTGTGAGCCTAAATCCAGTGAAGACTGAAGCAGTGTGAACCTAAATCCAGTGAAGACTGAAGCAGTGTGAGCCTAAATCCAGTGAAGACTGAAGCAGTGTGTGTTCTAAATCCAGTGAAGACTGAAGCAGTGTGAGCCTAAATCCAGTGAAGACTAAAGCAGTGTGTGTTCTAAATCCAGTGAAGACTTAAGCAGTGTGTGTTCTAAATCCAGTGAAGATAGAAGCAATATGAGCTGAAATCCAGTGAAGACTGAAGCAGTGTGTGTTCTAAATCCAATGAAGACTAAAGCAGTGTGTGTTCTAAATCCAGTGAAGACTGAAGCAGTGTGTGTTCTAAATCCAGTGAAGATAGAAGCAATATGAGCTGAAATCCAGTGAAGACTGAAGCAGTGTGAGCTGAAAACCAGTGAAGACTGAAGCAGTGTGAGCTGAAATCCAGTGAAGACTAAAGCAGTGTGAGCCTAAATCCAGTGAAGACTGAAACAGAGTGAACCTAAATCAAGTGGAGGCTGAAATAGTGTGGGCTCAAATCCAGTGAAGACTGAAGCATTGTGTGTTCTAAATCCATTGAAGACTGAAGCAGTGTGAGCCTAAATCCAGTGAAGACTGAAACAGAGTGAACCTAAATCCAGTGGAGGCTGAAACAGTGTGGGCTCAAATCCAGTGAAGACTGAAGCAGAGTGAGCCTAAATCCATTGAAGACTGAAGCAGTATGAGCGTAAATCCAGTGAAGACTGAAGCAGTGTGTGTTCTAAATTCAGTGAAGACTGAAGCAGTGGTGAGCTTAAATCCAGTAAAGACTGAAGCAGTGTGAGCCTAAATCCAGTGAAGACTGAAGCAGTGTGTGTTCTAAATCCAATGAAGACTGAAGCAGTGTGAGCTCAAATCCAGTGAAGACTGAAGCAGTTGTGTTCTAAATCCAGTGAAGACTGAAGCAATGTGTGTTCTACATCCAGTGAAGACTGAAGCAGTGTGAGCCTAAATCCAGTGAAGGCTGAAGCAGTGTGTGTTCTAAATCCAGTGAAGACTGAAGCAGTGTGAGCTCAAATCCAGCGAAGACTGAAGCAGTGTGAGCCTAAATCCAGTGAATACTGAGGCAGTGTGCATTCTAAATCCAGTGATGACTGAAGCAGTGCGAGCTCAAATCCAGTAAAGACTGAAGCAGTGTGTGTTCTAAATCCAGTGAAGAATGAAGCAGTGTGTGTTCTAAATCCAGTGAAGACTGAAGCAATGTGTGTTTTAAATCCAGTGAAGACAGAAGCAGTGGTGAGCTTAAATCCAGTGAAGACTGAAGCAGTGTGAGCTCAAATCCAGTGAAGACTGAAGCAGTGTGTGTTCTAAATCCAGTGAAGACTGAAGCAGTGGTGAGTCTAAATCCAATGAAGACTGAAGCAGTGTGAGCCTAAATCTAGTGAAGACTGAAGCAGTGTGAGCCTAAATCCAGTGAAGAATGAAGCAGTGTGTGTTCTAAATCCAGTGAAGACTGAAGCAGTGTGAGCCTAAATCCAGTGAAGTCTGAAGCAGTGTGAGCCTAAATCCAGTGAAGACTGAAGCAGTGTGTGTTCTAAATCCAGTGAAGACTGAAGCAGTGTGAGCCTAAATCCAGTGAAGACTGAAGCAGTGTGAATCTACATCCAGTGAAGGCGGCAGCAGTGTGAGCCTATATCCAGTGAAGACTGAAGCAGTGTGTTCTAAATCCAGTGAAGACTGAAGCAGTGTGAGCCTAAATCCAGTGAAGACTGAAGCAGTGGTGAGCTTAAATCCAGTGAAGACTGAAGCAGTGTGAGCCTAAATCCAGTGAAAACAGAAGCAATGTGTGTTCTGAATCCAGTGAAGACTGAAGCAGTGTGAGCTTAAATCCAGTGAAGACTGAAGCAGTGTGAGCCTAAATCCAGTGAAGACTGAAGCAGTGTGAACCTAAATCCTGTGAAGACTGAAGCAGTGTGAGCTCAAATCCAGTCTGAACCTAATTCCAGTGTGAAGACTGAAACAGTGTGCGACTTACCCTTTAATGTACCCTGTACCAAATACAATTTGGACAAATTCACACTTATACATCACTCAAAGCTTAAAATCAGAAAGTACCTGGCCTGCAAAAGATCATTATCTTGAAAGTCAGGGCTTCCTTTCTGCTATTCCACAATTGATCATTATAACTGTGAAAAAAGCCCCCAAGGATTGTAGATCGGCTGGAGGTCTTTATCAAACTCTAATCATGCTGACAGTATTGCCCCCCCCACCCACCCAGTAACACTGTAAGCATTTCTTCACCGTTTATTTCATTTGTGTTCAACATTCCAACCAGAAAGTTGATGTTAGGGTCTTGCTGACCGTGTGAGGTGTACACGATGTGCAGATATTTTTAGGTACTTTAAACTCAACACCAGGATTCACTCAGACCAGCATATACTGTAAAATTTGTTAATGTATTGTCAGTCAACAGTTATTAAGAGTTTAAAATCCCTTAAAAGCCCAAAGGCAAGTAAATAATCTGGTTGAAACGTAGAGTTAAACTATGGTGGCCCTGGGGCATGGGTGAGGAAACATTTGAAATAGTGGTGCACTGGTAAGAATGGCAATCCGTCAGTATTGCAAATAAACTGGGAATATTCTTCTTCCCATTTTAAAACTCACTTCTGCCGATATGGAGGTGCATGTTGTGTGTTTGGCTAAGTGATAAACATCTTAGGTAAGTGAATTGCATTTTCTCAAGACATTCCAAACCATTTTACAGCCATTGTAGTCCTTTTGAAGTGTGGTTATTGTTATGATAGAGGAAACACAAAAGTAACTACCATCACCAACTGCAGATAGTTCAATCATTTCTCCTCACCACTCAATAACATAAACACTGTTGAACATCTCATCAGCAACATTCTGGGGACCACTATTAACAACAAACTGAACTGGACCAACCCAATCAATATTATCGCTGCAAAAGCAGGTTAGTGGCCGAAGATGTAGATGATACAGAAGTTGGAAGTTATCTGTGAGGAGGCTGGTGATGGATCTCAAGAGGATAAAGCCAGGCTGGCGGAATGGGAAGGTACACAGCAGATGAAATTAATGCAAAAATGAGCTCCCTGAGAATCTGTTTGAGGTACATTATGTTCATGTCTTCCGAAAGGGAAATTAATAACTACCTGAAGGGGAAACAGCAGAGAGTTTGCATTAGCTAAATTGTTCTTGAGTGCTCTCTCAACACCTCAAACATTCAAATCTTCCACTTCAGACACAGAGTAAAGAAAAAAAGGATATCGTGCCCGAAATATAGGAGAGAGCCTGTTGGGTGGCAATACACTTCCCACTGGTGAGGTAAATTACCCGATCATCCAACTTTAAAAAGCTGACAGGCTGATTGAGGGCAGGTTTCTCACCTTCTCACAATCCTCGACTTGGCTCAATGAGACACCTGAAACCTTTGTGCTTCTTAGTTCATTGATCAAGGCCTACTCCTCTGAGGATCCAGAGATGAGAAGATAAATGATGTTTAGGTTCAAATGGTGTGGTGGGGGGCTTGGGCAGAGGCAGGGCCAGACAATTGGCTTTCGGAGACTAACCCCTATCCATCATCCATACCTTCCATTGCCCCCAGGTAGGGATATTGAAGCCACCCCACACTAACTGAGGAGGCACCCTAGTTTCCTAGGTGAGACAATAGCCATTTTTCTCAACCGCTGGAGAGATGGGTCATCAAGGAGGTGACAAGTTGAGACTCTGAAATGGCCATTAATTGATTTCTTAAGGGCCTTAATTGCTGGCAAGCCAAGAAAGTTGCCTGACATTTAATTGCAGGGTTTCCAAAACCAACTCACCCAATTATTTACCCTTCTCACCACTTGTCTCGCCATTTCCTGGAAAGAAATGCTCTACCCTCAGTGACAACTGTGTGCACCGTCTGTGGCAACATGTCTAGGTTTCTTCTAAACTGGTGACTTATCCTATTCTGAATGACAAACACAGAAAGTCCATGGAACCATCACTGCTTGCAAGCTTCCCTTTCATATCTTGCTGCATGATTGTACTTTCACTGCATTGATTGCCATAGCTCAGTTCACAATAAATATCATGTATAAGAAAAACAACCGTTACATTGTGGGTGAATGGACAGTGCTGATTGTTTGGCAGATGGATTCTGACTGTAGCAGAGTTGCAACAGGTGCAGTGCATGAACGTGTTCTTTCTGTCTGCAAATGCCAGGATCCTTTAGATGAATGTCTGTAGCTTCCCCGAAATACAAGTAGACCATACTGCAACCAGATTGACAATCTTAAATTGTTTGTCCATATAATTCTTCACATACTCGGGCTTATGTAGCTAATGTCATCCAGTTGCGAATTTGCAACAACTGTTGGACACTGTGTTGTGTATTTTGTAAGTTTGTGCTGCTAGGGTACCTTCCTTGTTGGGAACAGTCAAAGGAACGTGCTGCTTGATATGATCCATCTGTTTTTGACACACAATGCATCTGTTTCAACACAACACTCGCCATTAACTCGTTCATTTCTCAAGGCAATGTCTTGACCAATCAGAGTCAACCTACCTTGTTTAAAACTTAAGCAAAGCTTGCCAGCTGTCAGTCATCATTAACTTTTAAATTTTCCTTGGCATCACAGCTGTCAATTAAAACCCACTGGCTAATCAATGTACTTGTTTCAAACAGTATGATTGTTGTTTTCCTTTCACTTTGGTATTTCTTGTAAATTGTCCTGCAAGATGAAAGATTTCAATAGAGTGCGTCACTTTTCAGCAATACTCCCGCTTAGTACTACCAAATGCCTATTTAAAAAATCTTCCTGGGATTTCTGGGAATGATGAAAAGTGCATGACTTATGCACATAATTTTTTTTTAAGTGTTTGGATTTTTATCTAGTAGCCTAGGGCTGTTGATTATTTTTGAGAAGGGGTTTTAAAATTAACTAGGTTCGCCTTTCTGGAGCCATAATTTCAAACCAACACATGCCTCCTGGAGTGTTAATGGAAGTTTGTTTATATTGTGGGGATTTATGATAGTAGAGACATCAACCCGGTCTGGACTTAGAATAATCAAGGGTTGATTTTATCTGAAAAATAATCTCAGACACCAGAAAGTTTTTAGGAGCCTAACTGAAGTCAGATTCAAATAAAGTTTCTCCGAGAATAAAAGTGTGGTTATGGAAATAAATGACCTCTGTTAAAAAGAGTGAAATGTGTTTGGATAAAATTCTGCAGATTGCTGAAAGACAGAGAGGATTTGGGCTCTCAGTTGTCTAAGTGATCAAGAGAAAGGAATACAAAGCAGACTGGACTGCAACTTAGAAGAAGCAGTTAAGTCAAATCCATGGATGAGATAGGTAGGGAATACCTCTGGGTTTTGAGAAACAGTAATAAGATGGTGTTGGACAATAAATGAGATTCTCATTTGCTGTGCAATTTGAATTCAATCAAATTGTGCTGTATGTAGATAGCTTGGATTGTTTTAATTTACTTCTGTTTTTTGTGTAATAAACACCCGTGTTATTGTTAAAACTAAATCTGCAGTCTTATGTGCCAATGCTTCAGTGAAATATCGCCAAATTAATTTCTTTTTTAAGTGGTCTATTTAGTCAGATTTCATTCTGAGCTCTGATTTGTCCAGTAGTAACATGACATGATCATAATGCAGGACTGACCTGAAGGTTGGAAATTAGTGTCGTCGAGTCATATAGCACGGAAACAGACCCTTTGGTCCAATTTGTCTACACCAAACTGACATCCCAATTTGACCTAGTCTTATTTGCCAGCATTTGGCCCAAATCCCTCCAAACCCTTCCTCTTCATATACCCATCCAGATGCCTTTTAAATGTTGTAATTATTCCAGCCTCCACCACTTCCTCTGGCAGCACATTCCATACACGCACCAATCTCTGTGTGAAAATGTTACCCTCAGATCCTTTCAAAATCTTTCCCCTCCCACCTTAAATCTATGCCCTCTAGTTTTGGTCTCCCTCACCCTAGGAAAAAGACTTTGGCTGTTCACGCTATCCATGCCCCTCTTGATTTTATAAACCTCTATAAGGTCACCCCTTAGCATCCGATGTTCCAGGGAAAAAAGCCTCTTCTTAGAACTCAATTCCTTCAGTACCAACAACATCCTTATAAATCTTTTCAGAACTCTCCCAAGTTTAACAACATCCTTCCTATAGAAAGGTGACCAGAATTGTGTGCAGAATTGTACGCAGTATTCTAAAAGAAATCTCACCAATGTCCTGTACAGCCCAATCATGATGTTCCAATTACTAGATGCAATGTTTTGACCAATGAAAGCAAGCTTATCAAATGTCTTCTTCACCCCACTGTCTACTTGCAAGTCAATTTTCAAGGAACTATAAACCTGCACCCATCAGTCTCATTGTCCAGCAACACTCCCCAGGGTCCTACCATTAATTGTCTAAGTTCTGCCTTGGTTTGCCTTACCAAAATGCAACATTTATCTAAATTAAACTCCATCTGCCGATCCCATTGTAGTCTGAGATAATCTTCTTCACTGTCCATGACACCACCTATTTTGGAGTCCTAAACTCTATTTGCCAAATCTATTTCTGCAAACTGCAGGCTTCCAATAGGCATATCCAAATCATTTATATAAATGACAAAAAGTAGTGAACCCAGCACTGATCCTTGTGGCAATATTGCTGGTCACAGGCTTCTAGTCCAAAAAGCAACCCTCTACCACCATTCTGTGTCTCCTACTTTAAAGCCAATTTTGTAGCCAATTGGCTAGCTCTCCCTGGATCCCATGTGATTTAACTTTACTAACTAGTCGACCAAGCAGAACCTTGTCAAATGCTTCGCTCAAATCCATATAGACAAAGCCTACCACTCTGCTTTCATCAATCTTCTTTGTCACTTTTTTAAAAACTCATTCAAATTAGTGAGACATGATTTCCCACACACAAAGCTATGTTGACTCTCCCTAATCAGTCCTTGCCTTTGCAAATGCATGTAAATTCTGTGCCTCAGAATCCCCTCCAATAGCTTACCCACCACTGACATCAGGCCTGTTGGTCTATAGCTCCCTCGCTTTTCTGTAGAGCCTTTCTTAAATATTGGCATCACATGAGCCAACCTCCAGTCTTCCAGTACGTCACCTTTGGCTGTCAATGATACAAATATCTCAGCAAAGGGACCCATAATCTCTTCCCTAGCTTCCCACAAATTTCTGGGAAACACCTCATGGTTTTATCTACCTTTGTCTGTTTTAAGACTTCCAGCTCCACAGCTCCTGCAATTTGAACTCTTTTCTAGACATCACTGTTCATTTCCACAAGTTCCCTAGCTTCAATATCCTCCTCCAAAGTAAATACTGATGCAAAATTACCATTTAGTATCTCACCCATCTACACATAGACAGCCACATTGATCTTTAAGGGGTCCTATTTTCTCCCTGGTTACTTTTTTTGCCCTGGATGTACTTTAGAATCTCCTGGGATTCTCCTTAACCCTATTTGCCAAAGCTATCTCATGTCCCCTTTTCGCCCTCCTGATTTCCTTCTTAAGTATATTCATCTTGCCCTTATACTCCTTTAGGGACTCACTCAATCCCAGTTGTCTATGCCTCCTTCTTTTTCTTGACCAGAGCCTCAATTTCTCTAGTCCCTTAACCTATCAGACTTATTCTTCACACTAACATTGTTATCGACTAAGCTAGAGCACTCAAAATATTCTTAAGCAGGTAGCTCAGACCACAACTTTGCAATTTGTTTGATAAGTGTACAGTGAAAATTACCCAGATTAAATTAGCTAGTTTGACTACGAGATTTTAAAACAAACAAAAATGTATTCACAAAATTATACAATGAAACACAAAGAACAGAATAAAGAATCTCTACAGAACTCAACCTATCCAACGAGACTTAATTATGCTGTTCCAAATATACACAACAGTCCCAATAAGCAAACTCCCTTGAAAAACTAGTATAGATGGAACATAAGCTTACAGGTTGAAGTTGAAGAGCAGAAGAGAGAAAGAGAGAGAGAGAGAGTTTCCACTCAGCTCCCTGTTGAACTTCCAACCAATTCAAGACTGAACTAAAAACTGCTCAGCTCAGCCAGAGAGCTGACCATTCCCCTATCTTTATACAGGTCATACGAACTTGCACAACTACATGCAAATTCTGGCCATGGTAAACCTACCACCGAACGCCTCTGTATCTCATTCAAGTCTCCATAACACATTGGCAATCATGTTTTCGTGACCTGCCACATGCACAATTGTCAAACTGAATGGCTGCAACAACAAGCCCCATCTAAACAGTCTGGCATTTTTGTCATTAAATGTTTCCACAAATGTCAATAGTTTGTAATCAGTGTTTATGTTTGTCTCAGATGCATTGCTGGTAATATAAACACTGAAATGTTGTAATGCCAACACAAAGCTTAAAGTCTCTTTCTCCACCATTGAATATTTCTGTTGATGAATGTTCAACTTCCTGGAAAAATACCCAATGTATCTTTCTATTCCCTCGTTATCCTCCTGCAGGAGCACTGCACCAACATCCACATCACTGGCATCGATAGCCACCTTGAAAGGCTTTGTGTAATTCTGTGTGGCTAATACTGGGGTTAACAGTGTTTTTAAGCTGTCAAAAGCCTTTTGACAGTCTGCTGTCCACTGAAATGCCTTGCCCGTTTTTAACAATTCAGTGAGTGGAGCAGCCGCACTGCTAAAGTTCGGCACAAACTTCTGGTAAAATACATTCAACCTCAGGAACTTTGGCAGATTCACTTTTAGCAAGGTTTACCACCAAGCCTGCCTTCTGAAGTTGATTGAACAAGTCCGATAAATGCTGCAAATGTTCCTTCTATGAGTGACTAAAAATCACCAGGTCATCAATATACACCACACAGTTGGGTAATCGGGCAATGACCTTATTAGTCAGTCTCTGAAATGTGGCTGAAGCATTTTTCATACCAAACGGCGTGACTTTGAACTAATATAATCCATCTAGCGTTATGAAAGCTGAAATTGTCTTTGCTGTCTCTGACAGAGGTAATTGCCAGTAGCCTCTGAGCAAGTTCAACATAGAAATGTAAGTTGCTTGTTCCCACTTTTTTGACACAGTCCTCCAGTCGTGAAATTGGATATGCATCAGTCTTTGTAACGACGTTGACTTTGTGATAGTCCACACATAACCGTTGGGTACCATCTCGCTTTGGCACCATGATTTTGGGTGAGCTTCAGTCACTGTAACTCACTTCGATTATGCCATTTTGGAGCATGCGCTCTATCTCCTTCTGAACCTGAGCCAACTTTAGTGGGTTATGCCGATAAAGATGTTGCTTAATCGGAACAGCATCTCCTATCTCTACATCATGCACAATGAGGTTAGTACTTCCCAGTTTATTTCTGCATATCTCCCCATGTGATAGTAATAACTCTAGATCATTTCAATTTTCTTGTGGAAGGTAACTCAATAATTTATCCACATTTTTGACAACTTCCTCATTGTCCAGTTTGATTTGAGGAATGTCCAATTCAGAATCCTCTGAACTTGGTTCTTCCTTCTGTGCTGTAATCATTAACACCTTCTCCTCTTGCTTTCCATCCCTAACAAAATACCTTTTGAGCATATTCACATGACACACTCTGTGAGATTTCTTTCTGTCTGGAGTCCTTATCAGGTAGTTCACCTCACTCAATTTCTTCTCAATTTGATAAGGTCCACTAAACCCGGGTTTTTAAAGGCTCACCTGTCACTGGGAGTAACACCAATACCTTATCCCCAATTGCAAAATTGTGAATTTGTGATTTTTTTTACCCACTTCCTGTTTCATTATATACTGTGATACTTTTAAATACTGTTTAGCCAACTCTCCAGCTCTATTTAATCGTTCTGTAAAATTTGACACATAATCCAAATGGGTGGTCTCCGAATTCTGATTTGCTAATTTCGCCTTAATCAATTTTAACGGTCGTCTTCATGCCCAAAAATTAATTCAAATGGACTGAATTTGGTCAATTCATTCGGTGCATCTCTGATCATAAAAAGTACAAATGGAATTCCCTTATCCCAATCATCTGGATAATCCTGACCATAAGCTCTCAACATGGTCTGCAGTGTTTGATGCCAACTCTCAAGCGCTCCCTGCGATTCTGGATGGTACACAGCAGATTTGAATTGCTTTATTTCCAAGTTACCTATAACCTCCTTGAATGGTTTGAATGTGAAGTGTGATCCTTGATCTGACTGGATCTCTATTGACAGTGTGTTTCTAGTAAAAATTTAAGTAATTCTTCTACAACCCTTTTAACTGTGATGTTGCGTAATAAGATTGCCTCTGGAAATCTAGTCGAAACATCCACTATTGTTAATAAATACTTCTTCTCACTTTTTGTTTGAGGGAGGGGCCCTACACAATCAATCAAGACCCTTGTGAAAGGTTCCTCAAATGCTGGAATAGGTATTAAAGGTGCAGGCTTTATTATTGCCTGTGGTTTTCCAATTAGCTGACCTGTATGATACGTTTGGCAAAATTCAACTTTATCTTTATGTAGTCCAGGCCAGGAAAAATGTATTTTGTATACTTTGTATTTTAGCCTGTGTTTCCCCCACCCCTAAATGACCTCCAAGTGGTAACTCATATGCCACTCGCAGCACATCCTTTCTATATTATGGGCGGCACGTTGGCACAGTGGTTAGCACTGCTGCCTCACAGCGCCAGAGACCCAGTTTCAATTCCCGCCTCAGGAAACTCTCTGTGTGGAGTTTGCACATTCTCCCTGTGTCTGCGTGGGTTTCCTCCGGGTGCTCCGGTTTCCTCCCACAATCCAAAAATGTGCAGGTTAGGTGAATTGGCCATGCTAAATTGCCCGTAGTGTTAGGTGAAGGGGTAAAATGTAAGGGAATGGGTCTGGGTGGGTTGCACTTTGGTGGGTCGGTGTGGACTTGTGGGCTGAAGGGCCTGTTTCCACACAGTAAGTAAGTAATCCTACTGGCAGAACAATTTGATGAATCTCTGCCCATTTCTCATCTGCTTGACTGTGTGATGGTCTTCATTTCCTCATTAAGACATCATTTGTAAAGTAATTCCACACAGGAAGACATTCACTTTCTTTCTCTGTATATGCCTTTTGATATAACTGTTTTAACTCCTCATTTTTCTGCTGTAATTCAATCACCTTGGTACAGCTAAAAATACTGGCATGTTTCCGTATTTGCTTCTTTTCTGTTCCATTGTTTGAGCAAAGAAAGTTTCAGATGACACTTTGTTAGCTTCCTTATCTGTGCCCTTTGATCTCTCCTGCTTCAACTTGTGCCTCTGTGATCTCGTGATCACATAATCATGGAAAATTCCCGGAAAAACATTCTTCACGTTTTCCGTTGCCTGCGGCTCCACTGGCTTTTCACTGGCAGCACACCTACCAGTGAATCAGCGATATCATTTGCCTGGACAAATTGTATTCCTGGAGCTGAGTTTGTCCAGTACTCCTACCACAAATTCTCCACTCTTCTCTGGACTCTCTAGCCTCACTTTACATAACTGAGCATTTTGTTGTCTCACCATGAATTCCTGTTACCAGTACATTTTCTGGCAATAGTCTCTCAGGAGTGCATATCTCCCCATCCTTCAGCATTACAGACTGAGAGGATCCCGTGTTCCTTAACATTATAACCTCCTTACCTGCTATTCCTGGCCTATGTGAATAAATTTACCCTTGCATGTATATTTTTAAGCAGATCTGGCACTTCCTCCTTAACGAAACTCTGATCATCTTGTACACTCTGAGGCAGTTGTCTAACTTCCCTTGTGCTTTTTGTTACTAGTCCAACAAAACTTCCACGCTTGTCTGGCTTTCCTACAATTGGCTTTCTCCTAGCCCCCCTACACTGTGACTTCACGTGGCCCCCTTTATTACAATGAAAACACCAGAGCTTTTTAACTTTGTCCCCCTCAAGGATTTGTTTTTTAACCTGTGGTAAATTATCCTAATGATCTTCACTGAGATCTATCTTTCCCTTTCCATGTGAGGATTCCTCTTTGCCCCAATTTCTATCCCTCATGAACTGAAATTGATTCTGGAAGCCAAACTGAATTTTATGGACTAGCTCATAATCATCAGCCACTTCAGCTGCTAACCTTGCTGTTTTAACTCCATTCTCTTCCACATGAGTTCGCATTACTCCTCGTTAAGGTTACCTTCAGCCTTTATCTCCAGCCTTTTAAGCTCACTTTTGTTTTTAAGTGTCAGGTTTTGAAGTGCAAAAGCTTTCTCTTTTTCCCACTCTTCTGCTTCTCTCTCTCTTTTTCTCTCTGTTCTGCTGCTCTCCCTTTTTCCCTCTTTTCTGCTTCCAATCATAATTCAAGCTGTTTCATTTTTGCTGCCCTTTCCTTATCTCTCGCCTCTAACTCAAGCTGCTTCATTTGCAATTGAATTCTTGCCATCTCTATAGATTCTGATGGTTTCTCCAGTAAGTTTAAATGCTGAGCTGCTGCTGTAATTGTCTCTCCTTTTCTCACAGAAGCAGGAACTTCCAGTTCCAGCTTCTCTGCTAGTTCTTGCAACTTGGTTTTATTCACTTTTTGCAAAACTTCCAAAGTCACCGCATCCGCATCCAGAAAACATTTGGCGACTGAAAGAGCCATTCCTATCCCAAGCTTTGTCTACCCAACCAAACCAACACCCGAAATGAAGGCACTAGCACCTACCACTCAGTGTTTAAATTCCCGCAAAGAGCCCCCAACCTGTTATGGACTAGGCCAGACCACTCAAAACATTCTTAAGCAGGCGGCTCAGACCACAACTCTGCAATTTGTTTTGGTAAGTGAAGAGTGAAAATTACCCAGATTAAGTTGGCTAGTTTGACTACCAGATTTTAAAACAGACAAAAATGTATTCACAAAATTACACAATGAAACACAAAGAACAGAATAAAGAATCCCTACAGAACTCAACCTATCCAACGAGACTTAATTATGCTGTTCCAAATATACACAACAATCCCAATAAGCAAACTCCCTTGAAAAAAAACCCAGTATAAATGGAGCACAGGCTTACAGGTTGAAGTTGAGGCGCAGAAAAGAGACAGAGGGAGAATTTCCACACAGCTCCCTGTTGAACTTCCAATCAATTCAAGACTGAACTAAAAACTGCTCAGCTCAGCTAGAGAGCTGACCTTATACAGGTAACTTCTATAACAAGACCACTTTGGCCTGAAGTCTCATCTGTTTAAATGTAAACAAAAGGCCTCTCAAAATCCTTTTCATCTCTGTACCAAACCAGACTGATTGGAGCCTGGCCTGGTTTATTGTCCCTCTGAAAAAAATCAAGGATAGAGTCTCCTTGAGCCAAGGAACAGCTTTTAGAAAACAAAAGGGACTAGCTTTGTGATGTTGTGAACATAAATGGTGGATTCGCCATGAGAAATACAGGCTTACAAGGATAGGATAGGGACGTGGGTCCAGGTTGGATGTTCTTCGGAGGGTCGCTGTGAACTTATTGGACCAAATGGCCTGTTTCCACATTATAGGGATTCTATGGATTCAATTCTATGGACACTGTCTCTGAACTCTCAGCGTCTTGTTTTTTAAGGCATCCCACTTCCAAACCATCCCTTTATATATGAGAAGCCTCCCCCAATCAACATTTGAAAGTTCTTGTCTAATACTGTTGAAATTTGCCTTACTCCAATTTAGAACTTGAACTTTTTGATCAGTTCTATCCTTTCCCTTAACTATTTAAAAACTAATAGAATTATGATCACTTATCGCAAAGTGTTCCTCACTGACATCTTATTTCCCAACAGGATTTGATAAGATTCCCCATGGTAGGTTCATTCAGAAGGTCAGGAGGAATGGGATACAGGGGAACTTAGCTGTCTGGATACAGAATTGGCTGGCCTACAGAAGACAGCGAGTGGTAGTAGAAGGAAAATATTCTGCCTGGGAGTCAGTGGTGAGTGGTGTTCCACAGGGCTCTGTCCTTGGGCCTCTACTGTTTGTAATTTTTATTAATGACTTGGATGAGGGGATTGAAGGATGGGCCAGCAAGTTTGCAGACGACACAAAGGTTGGAGTGTCGTTGACAGTATGGAGGGCTGTTGTTGGCTGCAGCGGGACATTGACAGAATGCAGAGATGGGCTGAGAGGTGGCAGATGGAGTTAAACCTGAATAAATGCGAGTTGATGCATTTTGGAAGGTCAAATTTGTAATCTGAGTACAGGATTAAATACAGGCTTCTTGGCAGTGTGGAGGAACAGAGGGATCTTGGGGTGCAGGTACA
>NC_057734.1:33931190-33942933 GCF_004010195.1 Chiloscyllium plagiosum
TTTTGGCTTTCATTAACAGGGGATTGAGTTTAGGAGTCGTGAGATTTTGTTGCAGCTCTATAAAACTTTGGTTATACCGCACTTGGAATACTGCGTCCAGTTCTGGTCGCTCTATTATAGGAAAGATGTGGATGCTTCAGAGAGGATTCAGAGGAGGTTTTCCAGGATGCTGCCTGGACTGGAGGGCTTATCTTATGAAGAGAGGTTGACTGAGCTCAGACTTTTTTTCATTGGAGAAAAGGAGGAGGAGGGGACCTAATTGGGGTATACAAGATAATGAGAGGCATAGATAGAGTTGATAGCCAGAGACTATTTCCCAGGGCAGAAATGTCTAACACGAGGGGTCATAGTTTTAAGGTGGTTGGAGGAAAGTATAGAGGGGATGTCTGAGGTGGGTTCTTTACACAGAGAGTTGTGAGAGCATGGAATGCGTTGCCAGCAGCAGTTGTGGAAGCAAGGTCATTGGGGACATTTAAGAGACTGCTGGACATGCATATGGTCACAGAAATTTGAGGGTGCATACATGAGGATCAGTGGTCGGCACAACATCATGGGCTGAAGGGCCTGTTCTGTGCTGTACTGTTCTATGTTCTATGTTCAAGGATGCCAAGTATTGCTCCTTCTCTAGTAGGTACATCCACATATTGAATAACTTAACAAAGTAGTCCCCATCTAAGCCCTTAACACAATGACAGTCCCAGTCTGTGTTTGTAAAGCTAAAATCTCTTATCATTACAACTCTATTACTCTTATAGATACCTGAGATCTCCTGACATATTTGCTTCTCAATTTCCTGCTGACTATAATACAATCCCAACAGTCCCTTTCTTATTTTTCAGTTCTACCCATAAAACCTGACTGGACAATCTCCCAGGAATATCTCTCTAAGTACAGCTATAATGATATATCTAACCAAAAATGCTACTCCCTTCCTCTCTTGCCTCCCTTTCTATCCTTCCTACAGCATTTATACCCCTGAATATTAACCTGCCAGTTTTGTCCATTCCTGAGCCATGTTTCTGCAATAGTTATGATATTCCAGCCCCACGTTCGATTCTATGCCCTTAGTTCATCTGTCTTAACTACCAGACCTCTTGTAAATTCTTTGTCTTTCTGTGATTGAATGCTTCCTGACTTCATTTTAACCGATCCCTAAGAAGCCTTTTGTTTGGATTTTCCATCAAAGAAAATAATTTCTCTGCATCTATCTTATTGAACTGCTTTACTACTTTAAAACCTTCAGTTAGGGCAGCCCTCAATTTTCTAAGCCTTTGGAAATAATTCCAAGTTGATAGAATCTGTTCTTGCAAGATGACTACTGTCAAATCATGAAAACAATAACAGTAAGCTATCATTCTGGTTAAATCCAAATGATATCTCTTCAGTCGATGTTTCACAGTTTGATTTTTTCTCTGCCTGTCCAACCATCTCGACATGTCTCCAATAATACAGTGGATGCTTGAGGTGTCAGACTACCTCCCTACCCTTTAAACCTACTGGGGACATTAAATGGTCAATTAATGGACACTTAAGGACTTCACTCTGCCTCTGCCACTTTGTTTCCTGCAGCTGGGGAACACAGCAGGGTTATGGCACAGATTATTATCGTACAGTAAGGGGTGTACCTCCTTCAGGGGTTCACCTCGTTGGGTCCCCACCCAAGATCATGCTCCTACACCTTTCACAGAAGCATGGAAATAGGAGCAGGAGTGGGCCATGTGGCTATTTGAATTTGCTCTGCCACTCATTACGATTCAACTCAATAATGTGTACCTGCTTTTCTCCCATATTCTTTGATCCTTTTAGTCTGAAGTGTGATATCCTTCGTGAACTCCTCCGTGAAATAATACAATGTTTTGAAGTCCACTGTTCTCTGTGGTAGTGAATTTCAGAGATTCATCAGTCTCCGAGTGAAGAAATTTGACTGGAGGGTTTCAGTTATGAGGAGAGGGTGGAACTTTAAGAGATGACCTTTTCGAGGTTTATAACATTGTGAGTGGTATAGGTAAGATGAAGAGCCAAGACCTTTTTCCAATGTTAGGGGACTCCAAAACTAGAGGGCATGGGGTTAAGGTGACAAGGGAAAGATTTAAAAGGGACCTGAGGGGCAACATTTTCACATAAAGGGTGGTGCCTGTATGGAATGAGCTGCCAGAGGAGGTGATGGAGGCTGGTACAATTACAACATTTAAAAGATATTTGGAGATGTTCCTGAATAAGGATATGGGTCAATCACAGACAAATCTGACAAGTTCAGTTGAGGATACCTAGTCAGCATGGGCGAGTTGGACCGAAGGATCTGTTTCCATATTCCATGAGTCAATGATGAAATAATTCACCCTATATCCTTCGAGTGTGACACCTGGATCTGGACATTTTTGCCTTGTCTCTCAGATCCAACTCCTCAATCCCCCTTTACTAGCTGGTATCTGCCAACCAAGAGCAGCTGAGTTGGAGATGAGGTGGTGGCATCATGGCAATGTTATGGGACTAGTAGACTAGATCCCAATTTAACATTCTGGAAACGTAGTTTCAAAACCCTCCCATAGCAGATGGTGAAATTTGAATTGAGTAAAAATCTGGAATTCAAAAGTTAAACTAATAGTGATCATGTAACAATGACAATTGTAAAAACTCGACATGTTTGATAATCCCTGAGGGAAGGAAATCTGCAGTCCTTATCTGGTCTTTTTTCTTCATTATGACATGGGTGTCACAGGCTGGCCAGCATTTATTGTCTATCCCTCGTTGCCCTTGAGAAGGTGGTAGTGAGTTGCTGCAGTCCATGTGCAGTGGGCTGACCCACAATGCTGTTAGGAAGGGAACAGTGATATATTTCCAAGTTAGAACAGTGAGTGGCTTAGAGGAAAACTTCCAGTTTGTGGTGTTCTATGTATCTGCTGCCTTTATTCTTCCAGATAAAAGTGGTTTGGGCTTTGAAAAGTGCTAATGATCTTGGACAAATTTCTGCAGTGTGTCTTTAAGATAGTACACTCTGTTGCTACTGAGAGGTGGTGAAGGGAGTGGATGCTTGTGGATATGGTGCCATATAAGTGTCAAGAGTGTGGTGTTGGAAAAGCACAGAAAGTCAGATGGCATGTGAGGAGCATGAGGTCTTATTCCAGAAATGTTGATTCTCTTGCTCCTCGGATGCTGACTGACCTGCTGTGCTTTTCCAGCACCACACTGTCCAACATCTGCAGTCCTCACTTTCTCCTAGTGCCAAACAAGTGGGCTGTTTGCCCTGCATGGTTTCAAGCTCTTGTTGTAGCTGCACCCATTCAGGCACATTTTTACATGTGAGTCCAGATCCACAGTAATATGCTTAACTTGTAACTATCCTCTAAAATGGCTTAAAGAGCAAAACTGTCCAATGGTAACTAGAGGTTGGTAACAAATACTAGCCTTGACAATAAAACCACTTTACCATACAAAACAAAATTCCCAGGTTAATCTTTAAATCCAGGCCCTATTAGTGTTCTTCCTCAGGTACTGCCTATAGTCTCAGCAATAGCTACTGGTGTTTTTTCTTCTACAGAACTGATGGGCAATTTGGAGGAAATTCTGTCGCAGGGAAGCTGTCTGGTAAAATCCAAGCTATTGTCTTAGTCATTTTAATCTCACTTTGTATCTGACACTTTCATAGAGTTCACAACAGAAGAAGTGAAAGTAAAGTGGGACATTCTCTTTTCCAGGAATGGTGAGCAGATTCCAAAGATCTGGATACAAAAAAGGATTGGAGAGAGGAGGCTGAGTTTTTGAAATCCAGGAGCATTGCTGCCAAGATCAGCAATACAATGTAGAACACATTCCAATCTACCTGACAAGTGCAGAAATGCTTTGAATTAACTGCTCATTTCTGATTTCTCCAGCTTTCTGAGTAATATACAATACGTTGAATAACTCACTCCCTTCCATCACATTCTTCATCACTAATCACAAAGATACACTATACTACTTTCATTCTCATTCCAAAAACACAGTCAGTTTTCTCACCTTTACTAAATTTACAGAATCCACTAATAGCATGAAGGAGCAGTGTTCTGAAAGCTAGTGCATCCAAATAAACCTGTTGGACTATAACCTGGTGTTGTGTGATTTTTAATTTTGTAGGAACAGTCTTATGATTCCTTCTCCTCTTGACAGTCCAGTCATTTGCTTTTCACTGAATACCTTCCCATCCCACTCACATCTTGCTTTTACCCGAACTCTCTTCACTAGAAATGCATGCAGAAGCCTTGCACATTTGCACTTCCCTTTTCAATAACTATCTCTCAGTCTCTTCTTTAACTGGAGAAGCATGGCACGCAACACAAGAGATGAATAAGATTGAGAGGAACACCCAGCAACAAAGCTCTCACCTACTTGGAACACAGGTGAATTCTTTTCCTCAGTCTGTTCCCTTATGTAATGTTTACGATTTCCCACATTAAACTTTGATGAGGTTGCCAAATTAGCGTCTGTTTTTGTCAAATTAGTGATCGTCTTGTGCCCGGAGCCTATTATTTATTAAATCGCAAAGGTACTCTTTATTCCTGAACTGTGAAATATGAAATAAAAAGATGCCAGATAATGGCTGGCGCCCATGGGACATGCCTTGCAACCTTTTCATTTGTAGAACAAGGAAAATCAAAAAAAGATTAGCAGAAAAAAATATTTAATGTAACCTTCCCTTTCCTGCTGATATTGCCTGTACATGATACTCACAAGCAACAGGCGGCTCTGATTAAATGTATCTGAAAAGTAATTGACATTTGCAGATATCTGATAGCTCTTTATGTCCTATAATCCCTCTGTAGCTTGGAGGAGAAGTCTCCGGTTCTTTGAGTTTTATTGTTGATTCTGATCTTTTAAAAATAAAATTGAAAATGTTGCTGTTATTCTTTGATCATCTTCCAGTCTACACCCCTGCCAGTCTCCGAGGTGAAATCCTTCAGCAGAGGCCCCTCCAGTTCCCACTGTGGACTAGAATGATGAAAGCAGAGAGAGTAATAGCTGGCTCCAGAAAGTAGTCAAAATTCAGCTACTATGTGATCAGACTGAAACTAGGTCCTATTATTGATGGGAATCACTGATTTTATCTCCTGTACAACATGCCTAGTAGCTCAAGAGAAACAGCGAGCTGAATTTTACCAGCAATCAGAGCCAAGTTTGAACAGTTCCATGCATGTTTCTCTCTGTGAACTCCAGAAAGTTGTCTCACCCCATTCTCCGCTCATTATGTCTTTATGGCACTGCACTCACCAGCAGCACAGAACTTCGCCGTTGGCTGAAACCATGGGCGTTTATGCACTGTCACCATGTTTAAATCCCACTTCTGTGCCAATTCATGCACTGTCAGCCAGGAATAGCCCTTCACTGTTTGCGGCATGAAGAATAGCCCCAGAGGTGGCCAATGGGGTCATGTTGGTGCTCGAGTTTGCTGACTGGGGTCTAGAGGCCATGGTGAATGGGATACAGCAGAAAAGCCTGCCGTGGATTGGCAAAGGAGGCCACAATACTTGAATCGGCCAACCTGGTGTGGAATTGCCATGACGGTCAGTGCGGTCCATAGTTTGGAGTGAAGGCCAGAGTGCAGGAAGAATTTTATTGATTTCCTACAAGGGTAAGTGTCTCTACCTTTTCATTGTTACTGCACACACTTATTACCAAAGCTCCATGGTCCGTCACTTCCATCAATGTTTTCAGCAGCTTCTATAAACCACCATCCACTTCACCCACCTCAGGCTTTGACGACTAACCCTTCTTCCCCTTTACACCTCATATTCATTTACCCAAAGCTCTGAGGTCAACAACGTCCACTGTAGGACAGGCTCCCACCATCCCAGGTAGCCCAGAACTACACCTAAGTGTAGTGTAAGTGAAAGGATTAAGTCCAAAGGCACACAGGTGGCACAGGAGAAACATCATTGCAAATATATTTTCCCATTTTTAAACATGTTCAGTTTTCATCACCTACTCCATAAATGACTCGTTTTAGCTGCAGCTACAAAATGGAAGCATACAGGTGGATAGCCATCCTTAGTGCCACACTACATTACATTTGACTCAAAGCTATTCTTTTCATAGTGCTTGGTTGTTATTGAATGAGGGAGCACAACTCAGTTTTTGACCTGATTCAATTATAAGATACATGAGGTATTTGATGCACAGACAGTAATTGTGATCGCAAGAAAGACACCTTTGCATATATGATGAAGATACTGACGTTTTACAGTCCAAGGTGTGAAGTGAATTTGCACAGGCTATGAAATCTTGGAAAGTGTTCATAACTTGTGGAATTAAAGTGCATCTTCACAGCTCAACTAACATTACTAATGCTTTACAGCCATTGCAAGGATTAACATGCAATGTTGAATAAACGTTAAAGATTGTTTGTGGCCTGTACTATATTCTAGGCAGTAAGTCAATGCATGAGTTCGAATCCAGAATTCTGCATTAACAAATGTCCTTAATCTGTACATTGTCCACTTAATGCTATGGCACTGGCAGGACATCATATCATTCCCAAGTCAATCTCCCTCTCTCATAGATCAAACAAAACAGTTATTCTGCTTACTCTGCGGGTTGTGTCAGCCATTTTTCTTTACCGTTGTGTATTTATGGTTTTGATGAGGATGGAAGGGAACACAGGTTGTGCTTCATAGAATCCCTACAGTGTGCAAGTAGGCTATTTGACCCATCGGGTTCACACCAAAACTCTGAAGAACATTCCACCTAGACGGACCTCATCCCCTTAACATTTCCTATGACTTTGCCTTCACATGCCTGGACACTATGGGCAATATAACATGGCCAATCCACCCAACCTGCACAGCTTTGGACTGTGGGAGGAAACCAGAGCACCCAGAGGAAACCCACACCGGCACGGGGAGAATGTGCAAACTCCACAATGACAATCGCCTGAGGGTGCCTCTCTAAATGAATCATTGTCTCAGCCTGTCAGTTTAACTGATACCCCAACACCTTCATCTTCCCTTCTGTCTTCTTGTCCCTCATCTCCCTAGTTTAACTTCTAACTCCCAGGCATATAGTTTAGTTATGCCAATCAAAGTCAGGCACTGTCCTCTGATTAAAGCCTGGGTGACGGTGATATTCAATGACTTCCCCCGCAGTATCCCCTGCTTTTTCATCTTCTGCCATCTCTCACTCTTATATAGTGAGTCAGCCCTGTCTGTCACAATGATTACCTCCTCTGTATCTCACTTTGCTGCTTCTAATCCTCATAATTGACATTTGCAAATTGCCCACCAGAATAGTGGTTTTTGATAACCCCTGATAACCCTTAATTGATGTTCAGTGAAAAGTGGCTCAATTGTGCCCCTACCACCAAGACCTACTATGGTGTACCATGTACCAACTCCAAGAGCAACCAATGAGCAGTCAGCTCTGAGTCTTTCATCTTCAGCAGAATCAAAATGAAGGAATGTTTGGAAATACAAGACAGCCACCGTCTAAGTCACAAAGCAGCTTATGATCCATAGACAAAACCCAACTATTCAAAAGAAGCCAGGGAGCCAAAAGAAGGGGAAATGGGTGTTATGAAAATGACTACATAAGCAGTGGAGAAGATTGTCACCTGGTGAGGCATGAGCTTCTTGTGTCTTAACAAGCACCGTACACATCATTTACAGAAAGTCACCCAAGTATATTTGAGATTTCAGAGAAATAACTGACTGAGAGAGGAAACCATCTTCAGATCAACACAGGGAGGGGTGATAATTATGTTGATCACAAACACTGAGCACTGGTGTCATTGGAAAGGAGCTAGCCTACTGTGGTTGCCCAATTGGACAACATAGGACATGCTGAGGTCAAGAATGAAGGTGCTTCTAAAGCAAGAGGAATGGGATAGAAGCACAACTCATGCAAGTTCCTTTTCCAATTAACACCTCATATGGAAAACTTAGAGGAGCTATCTCACTTCTCTCTCTTCTTCCAGAGAGATAATGTAACTCTGAGTCAGTTTGTTGCTTGAAGTGAATCAAGAAATCGTGAGTGACATGCCATAGGAATATATTGGCTTCTCTCAAAACTTCTGACCTGTCGATCTATGCATATCAGAGTGCTTTGGCTCATGGTACACAATCATGAGTATCTTGCAAGTCAGTTTTGAGATGCAAAGCATTGGCAACATCATGGTGATCTCCCTAGATGGCCCCTCCGAGGATGAGTAGAAAATAGAATCAGCTGAAACATATGTCACCAAGCAGGTGAAGAAGTTGGGAAGACCATGTGTTCAACCATAAGGTAAGAATCAGTGATCAGACCATGTCTGAGGAAGCATCAATCTCTTAGGTTGTACATCCTGCAGATAAGCTTAAAGGCAAACTGAAACACAACATGATTTTACAGAAAATATGGTCTTTAAGGAAGAAGTACATTTGTAGTACCCTGATAAAATCACTAGAGTCATAGAGTCATGGAGATGTACAGCACAGAAACAGAACCTTCGGTCCAACTTGTCCATGCTAACCCGTTATCCCAACTCATCTAGTCACACTTGTCAGTACCTGGCCCATATCCCTCCAAACCCTTCCAATTCATATTCCCATCCAGATGCCTTTTAAATGATGCAATTGTACCAGCCTCCACCACATCCTCTGGCAGCTCATTCCATACACATACCACCCTCTGCGTGAAAAAGTTGCCCCTTAGGTCTCTTTTGTATCTTTCCTCTCTCACCCTAAACCTATGCCCTCTAATTCTGGACTCCCCCACCCCAAAGAGACTTTGTCTATTTATCCTATCCATGCCCCTCATAATTTTATAAACCACAATAAGGTCACCCCTCAGCCTCCGCGCTTTAGGGAAAACAGCCCCAGTCTGTTCAGCCTCTCCCTACAGCTCAAATTCTCCAACCCTGGCAACATCCTTGTAAATCTTTTCTTAACCCTTTCAAGTTTCACAACATCGTTCTGATTTGAAGGAGACCAGAATTGCACACAATATTCCAACAGTGGCCTAACCAATGTCCTGGCACTTTTGTCCTGTACAGCCGCAACATGCCTCTCAACCCCTGTATTCAATACTCTGACCTATAAAGGTAAGCATACCAAATGCCTTCTTCACTAGCATACCTTCCTGCAACTCAACTTTCAGGGAGCTATGAACCTGCACTCCAAGATCTCTTTGTTCAGCAACACTCCCTGGGGCCTTACCATTAAGTGAATAAGTCCTGCCAAGATTTGCTTTCCCAAAATGCAGCACTTCGCATTTATCTAAATTAAACACCATCTGCCACTTCTCAGCACATTGGCCCACCTGATCAAGAACCCGTTGTAATCTGAGGTAACCCTCTTCGCTGTCCACTACACCTCCAATTTTGGTGTCATCTGCAAACTTACTAACTGCACCTCTTATGCTCACATCCAAATCATTTATGTAATTGACAAAAAGTAGATCCTTGTAACACTCCACTGGTCACAGGCTTCCAGTCTGAAAAACAACCCTCTACCACTACCCTCTGTCTTCCACCTTTGAGCCAGTTCTGTGTTCAAATGGCTAGTTCTCCCTGTATTCCATGAGATCTAACCTTGCTAACCAGTCCAGATAGATCAAGTCCACTGCTCTGTCCTCATTAATCCTCTTTGTTGCTTCTTCAAAAAACTCAATCAAGTTTGTGGGATATGATTCCCCGCTCAGAAAGCCATATTGACTATCCCTAATCAGTCCTTGCCTTTCCAAATACATGTACATTCTGTCCCTCAGGATTCCCTCCAACAACTTGCCCATCATTGAGGTCAGGCTCACTGGTCTATAGTTCCCTGGCTTGTCCTTATCACCTTTTTTAAACAGTAGCACCACGTTAGCCAACCTCCAGTCTTCCAGCACCTCACCTGTGACTATCGATGATACAAATATCTCAGCAAGAGGCCCAGTAATCACTTCTCTAGCTTCTCACAGAGTTCTCAGGTATACCTGATCAGGTCCTGGGGATTTGTCCACTTTTTATGTGTTTCAAGACATCCAGCACTTCCTCCTCTGGAATACGGACATTTTTCAAGATGTCACCATCTATTTCCCTACAGTCTATATCTTCCATGTCCTTTTCCATAGTACACACTGATGCAAAATAGATCAGTGCAGGAGAGAGAGAGAGAGAGAGAGAGAGATGAATAAGACACAAAAATGTCAACAAACCAGGTTTTGTTGTTTAAGGAGAGACCATGTTGTATTCAAACTTACACAGTTGGCAAGCAAGATGTGATTTTTTTTCTCACTAAACTGTGAACAGACTGACTGCTGAAAAGTTTAAAATTGAAGATCTGGAAAGATGATGATTGATTGTAATTTTTGCACTAATGTGTAATTGTACGAATACCTGAGTCTCCCTGTTTTGTATTTTACAAATCATTTGCACAGTTATTGTGAACAACTTAAATTTTTCATGAGACATAAGGCATTTAATAAATATTTATTATACATTGCATTTTCTTTATTAGGTGGAGAGGAGGTCGATTTCCATTTGATGTTTGTGCCATCTTATCTATCTCAAGAAGGAAACCTTAAATAAAAGCAGTAAGTGAGGCAGTTTTTCTTCTCACGTAAAGAGCTCAAGCAAAAGAAAATGCATTATTTTCAGTCCTACTTCCGGTGTTCTGGAAGTTTATACAGGAGAAGTTTATATTGGGTATGCTGAGTGTCCAAGTCTGGATGTGATGGAGTTGCCATGGATCAGAGAAGGACAAACTGTAAAAGCAATTTGAGATTTTGTCTAAACAAAAGTAATTATTTGAAATGGATTCTTTAACTGATTTAAATCCATTTTCAGTGGGAGTTTTTCCGCAATCAGTGGTACATTTTCCATAATAGGACTAGAGACTAAAACCAGTAAATTATGAAGGCAGAATGTATAAACTAGTTTTGTATTCCCTAAAATATAGGAGATAAAAGAGTGATCTAAATGAGATTTTTAAAATGTTTAATGGATTTAATAAGGTAGTTAAAGATGGATCCAGAATCGAGGACGTAACATTAAAATTAGAGTTAGACTAATGTCGGAAAGAATTTCTAAATGCAAAGGATATCCTCAACTCTCTCCTTTAAATGGAGGCTATGTTGTTGGTAATTTTGAAAAGCGAGATGGATAGGTCTTTCTAAAAGCAAAATGCTGCTGAAAATCTGAAATAAATAATAGAAAATGCTGGCAAAACTCAATGAATCTGACCGAGTCTGTGGAGAGAGAAACAGAGTTGATGCTTCAAATCTGATATGACTTAGAGTCATAGAGTCATAGAGAAACAGACCCTTCAGTCCAACCCGTCCATGCCGACTAGATATCCCAACCCATCTAGTCACATCTGCCAGCACCCGGCCCATATCCCTCCAAACCCTTCCTATTCATATACCCATCCAAATGTCTCTTAAATGTTGCAATTGTACCAGCCTCCATCACATCCTCTGGCAGCTCATTCCATACACGTACCACCCTCTGCGTGAAAAAGTTGCCCCTTAAGTCTCTTTTGTATCTTTCCCCTCTCACCCTAAACCTATGCCCTCTAGTTCTGGACTCCCCGACACCAGGGAAAAGACTTTGTCTATTTATCCTATCCATGCCCCTCATAATTTTGTAAACCTTTATAAGGTCACACCGCAGCCTCCGATGCTCCAGGGAAAACAGCCCCAGCCTGTTCAGCTTTTCCCTGTAACTCAGATCCTCCAACCCTGGCAACATCCTTGTAAATCTTTTCTGAACCCTTTCAAGTTTCACAACATCTTTCCGATAGGAAGGAGACCAGAA
>NC_057734.1:33943554-33947463 GCF_004010195.1 Chiloscyllium plagiosum
CTTACCACCCTTCTTAAATAGTGGCACCACGTTTGCCAACCTCCAGTCTTCCAGCACCTCACCTGTGACTATCGATGATACAAATATCTCAGCAAGAGGCCCAGCAATCCCTTCTCTAGCTTCCCACAGAGTTCTTGGGTACACCTGATCAGGTCCTGGGGATTTATCCACTTTTAACCGTTTCAAGACATCCAGCACTTTCCCTTCTGTAATCTGGACAATTTGCAAGATGTCACCATCTATTTCCCTACATTCTATATCTTCCATATCCTTTTCCACAGTAAACACTGATGCAAAATATTCATTTAGTATCTCCCCCGTTTTCTGCGGCTCCACACAAAGGCTGCCTTGCTGATCTTTGAGTGGCCCTATTCTCTCCCTAGTCACCCTTTTGTCCTTAATATATTTGTAAAAACCCTTTGGAAGTGAAGAAAACTGAAAGGTTTCCAATGAAGAATCCAACTGGACTTGAAACATTAAGTCTGTTTCTCTCTCCACAGATGCTGCCAAACCTCGATAGATTGTTTTGTTAGGCAAGGGTATTAAGAGTAATGGATCCAAGCCAAGTCGATGGAGTTAAGATATAGGTCAGATGTAGGTCAGTTAATGGGAGAACGGGTTCAATGGTTTGAATGCTTGAATATGCCCTTAGGCCCACTCTCTAAATCATACTCCTCTTTCACGGGACAGAAAAACAGTTTTGAGAAAAGAAATCCAGTAAAAGCAGGACCAGAAATGTTGTTTACCCACTAGATCAAAATGAAATAATTATTTAATCACTTATAATTGACATGATGTGTTCATCATAGGCTTATTAATATCACCAGTGCTCTGCATTATCCAGGACAATGCCTGAAGGCTTCATTTCCTGCCTGTACTATTTTTAGGGCACCAGTTAATGAGTTTACATTAAACTCCTGTCTGTGCTATTTTAAAACAGCCATTAGCCAGGTTATTTGAAATAAAAATAAAACTTGCACTCAGAGGAAATTAAACCCACTATAGTTTTACAGTAGAATGCTAAACAATGGCATACCATCAAGAAATGCTTCAGGATAGTTAGCAGGAAAGCTTGAATTAAGGTTCAGATCTGTAAACATAATTTCCTTCCAATTATTGCCTTATGTTTAAAAGAACTAACATTTCAAATATGAAATCTGAATGCGTGATACCACTTAATGCAAAACACATTTTATTTCTGTTCATTGTGCACTTTCTTATTTTACAATTGCCAATAAATATTCAAAGCAATAAAATACACAAGAAAGTATGTAGCTATCACTATCTGTATAGGAAGTATGTTTTGTAAAGTCAACGACTCCTATACAACAAAAACTTCAATTCAAACATAAACATTATTTTGAATGATTTTTGTGTCGGCAATATTTAACAGGTAGCTCTATATTTATGCACTCTGCAGCAAGGTAAAGCTTCATGAACAAAACTCATTAAAACATTTTTGTGAGTTAGATCATCCACTCAGTATAATACTGAGTTTTTTAGGCCTTTTTTCAAGATGATAATGAAAAGCTTAAAAAGATGATGGACTCAGAATAATGCAAGATTTGAAACACAATCAAAATCCAGTAAGACCATGTAGTAAAATGGGAATAAAAACAGTACCCTCAAGAAACTCTGCAGGTTTGGCAGTATCTGTAGAGCAAGAAACAAAGCTAAAGCTTTGAGTCCAATATGTTTCTGTTTAGTAAGATGGTAAGAATTTTTCAAGTTGGTACATGTGTGGAATGAACTGCCAGAGGAAGTGGTGGAGGCTACATTTAAAAGCCATTTGGATGGGTATATGAATGGGGTGGGGGGGGGGATGGTTGGCGTTTAGAGAGATATGGACCGGGTACTGGGACTGGATTGGGTTGGAATATCTGGTCGGCATGGATGGGTTGGACCGAAGGGTCTGTTTCCATGCTGTACATCAATATGACTCTACTTATTTGCAGAAGTGTATCAGTAAGCAGTTTTTGCTTTCATATCTCCAATTGCTGGTTCTTTATACCATGTTTCCAGGGCTGAGAACTTAACATGTCTATAGTTACCTCCAACACCTTTTCATATTCAAATCACTATATATTGTTGTATGGGGCATCATTACATTATTCATGCTGTTCCTCTCATTCAGATGGCACACTCAGTTTCTCCAGCAGGCAGCACTGCTGGTGATCTGATAAAACTCCACAAATAAAAGACAAGCTTTAATAAGAGCTAAAGCTTAAATTCAAACCAGCTTCTCTTTGATTTGATGTTTATACAGCTGTTCCATAACATCATCACCCTTTGGTTCATTGTCTTCCCTCCACTGCCATTTCTTTCTCATCTTGCACTACTATACATTTCTCTCTAGGCAGAAGATTGGATCTCTACCCACAATCCTCTGGAAATGACAAGCTGGTGGCAAAACTACAAACTAAGAGGAAAAGATCAGAGTTCATCTCTTCCTTCCTGGCAACCTTCAATTGAAGCAAGCTCCATCTGAATAAATTCACGAGAGAGCAGCTGGACCAAAATACATTTTTGTGACATATTGATTTGGACATTGGAGTGTCACAGTTGCCTATTCTAGCATTCTTCATAAATAACCCTAAGGAAACAAAGGCCCTTGAGTAGGTCTGTGCAAGTTCTTTTACTCTGGACTTCCATAATGACTATGATTCTAGATATGTTCTAAATGCAATTCATTGCTTGTGCTTATATTCGGACATAGGAGGAGTAAATTACAATAATTTGACTGAAAGCTTCCTTTACTTATTTGCATGCTACAAGTGATCAGTCTGTACTTGAATCTAATCAGTTCATCAAGGTGCTATTTCACTTCTCTTTGTTTCTTGTTGTGTTGACTGTCAGGACAAACACTATTATTCTTATGCTCAGGGTTTGTACATTCAATGAGGCATGTGCCCTTTCAAGAGACATTTGCTTGTTACTCAAACACACAGTGTCCTTGTGTTTCAAAACTCCACCCACTTTCTCCTCCAATGGTATTTATTGCAATTTCCACTCAGCCTAACACTTCCCAATGCTTTTGAATGTCTTCAAAATAGGTGTCCATATTTGGTCTCCACCACGTATTACATACCCAATGCAGCAAATTTGCTCATCAGCAGTTTTGTCTTGCAGCCATACAGCTGATCACCAGGTTGACTGATTTCTTGTCTCCCCTGAGTTGATTATTCCAAAATGACTTTACTCTGATTCTAGGCCTCCTAGCAAGGCCTAATGGATTTCATTTGGTCAAATCAGGTAGCATTCACAAGCTTTGGTCAACTAAATTCGATCATGGCTACATCTTTATACCTCAGATTTATCATTAGAGCAATGTAAAGGCAGCTGTGTGATGTGTTAACACTGAAACTAAAGTCTATCAAATTTAGCAATTTGAAATTGTACAGTGAGCACTTTTGAAACTGAACCTTTATAGAAGAAAAATCTATGCACTGGTTTGCCTGTCACAATACAACGTTGAAACTTTATTGCTGGAACAGCACAGCAGGTCAGGCAGCATCCAGGGAACAGGAGATTCGACGTTTCGGGCACAGGCCCTTCCTCAGGAATGAGCAGAGAGTGTTCAGCAGGAGAAGATAAAAGGTAGGGAGGAGGGACTTGGAGGAGGGGCGTTGGAAATGTGATAGGTGGAAAGAGGTCAAGGTGAGGGTGATAGGTCGGAGTAGGAGGGAGGCGGAGAGGTCAAGAAGAAGACTGCAGGTCAGGAAGCCCGGCACCGCCTTCCTGACCTGCAGTCTTCTTCTTGACCTCTCCGCCTCCACCCTACTCCGACCTATCACCCTCACCTTGACCTCTTTCCACCTATCACATTTCCAACGCCCCTCCACCAAGTCCCTCCTCCCTACCTTTTATCTTCTCCTGCTGAACACTCTCTGCCCATTCCTGAAGAAGGGC